>NC_043740.1:3091139-3245600 GCF_004337985.1 Pyricularia pennisetigena
TGTTTTCGTGCCGAATCCCCGAGATGCCCGAATCCCTCGCGAGAGCAGCAATGGACAAGCATAAGAGAATTCTCGGCGCGTTCCCTCCCCGCCCCCAGTCTCGGAGTTGGCTTGATCAAGTAGGCCCAAGCCGGAGTTGTCGTGGTGATGAACGCAAAAAGCATTTGCCGGTGGGAGATCCACTAGCCACATCACCGACAGTTGGGCGAACGGTGTGACGAGGCTGGTGGCCTGGCGCAGGAAGCTAGCGCAACTCGATGGGTGAAGTTGGGCATCTACTCTTTGCTGCTCTACCCAGTAGATTCGGCTTTCCTAGCCGAGAACGGAGTGCCAAGTTCAAAGCTAGGGAGGGTTTACCTTTTGCGTTCCTAAAGGTAAATTAAGGTGGTGGGTATGACATCAGTTCATCTTATGTGGCTGACTGGGGTTTCCATGCAACTTTTTTCCTCCCTCTTGGTTTGTTATCCTTGTTCAAGCAATGTTTCCAGACCTGCGCGAGTGCAGAGCTGACTTTGGCCCGAGAGGGATAAGAAAAGCAGACAAAGCAAAAAGAATTAATTGACCTCCAAGGGCCTAGGGTTGTCTTCGTCGGAGTGGCGGGACAAGCCTTGTGGCTGGTAGTGGCTGGTCGCTGCTGGAGAAGCCGTTCTTCGATCTTGCTGAACCCCTGTCTTCTCTGCAATGTGTACTACCCGCCATCCTGTTTACCCCTGTCTAGCTGTCCAAGATATGCATCCCAACCTTGGATGGTGCTCTAAATCATCCAATGGGGTGTTGCCAACGATCTAGATTCAATGTGGAATCAAGAATTTGACACTTTTTGTCGTTACTGTATACTGTAATCGAACTACGTATTTCCTCCCTCCGCTTCTAACTCCCTTTACTGTTGAGTCTTGAGAATTGCAGGAAGAAGATACACGAGGCAGGCCATCGATCAGAAAATCCCTAGCTGAAGCCGACATGGAGCTGATCAAACAACCCCTTGATTTTGTTTTGATTTTGATTTTGATTTCTGTACCTCCAACTTGGGTGTTACCAAATCTCCCGAGTTAGATGAGGGGTGGTGGTGTCGGGAGGCTGCAGACGATCAGCACTTAATCCTGGCATGCTATAGGGCTCTTCACTCTGGTTTCTTTTCTGTGCTGACCGCCCGTTGCAACCAACGCCAGGGGATGCGAGCGCGCGTACCCGGCAATTGTGGTAACATCCATGTTCGAATCAAAGTGTGCATTTCGTCATGGACCCAGCGACGGGTGATTGCCAACTAAACAACCGGAGGGAGTACGTAGCTTGGTACAGATTGCATACATTGTTGGCCGGGTGAAAAGACAGCAAAACGATCACGATCCCTGATTTCTTCATCACCTATTCACTGTAGCCGTCAAGAAAGGCGGGGGGTTTGAGAACTAATTAAGCTGTTCTCTCAGTAGCGTCCGTGTATGGTACGGGCCGTTGATGTATCTCGTCTTGCCATGTCTTGGTAAACGCCATGTACTGACTAGTTCAATTAGCTTATAACAGCGACGCAGCTAAAATAATACTGTACATAGACTGACATCAGAACAAAATCGGAAAACCAACACACAAACTGACGATGAATAAACATTAGATGGAGTCGCGTGGAAATCAAGGTTGTGTGTGGGGAAGAAGAGGCATCATTTTTTTTTTTTTGTTCCCTTCCCTTTCCACAAGCAGCAAGGGTTGCCATAAGATCGAAGCATGGATTGTTAATGGATGGGTCCATCTCCAGTACAACACCATCATAGACGATGACAGCGAATTTGAGCTAAGGTATTCGATGGAACCCAAGAATCGACATCATCATTCTGGGTTCCCTCCCTACCTGGCCTCGGTAGCCAACACTGGGTCCGTTAAATTTTTGTTCGCCTATTGTAGCCCAGCAGTGGGCTCGATCGGTGAGCTGGCTGGCGCATTGTCGTACGTAGACCGACAACTGTGGCAATTGAGGGAGGCCGGATTCGCAAGCGCAATGAGCAACAACAAGGTACGACTGGGGGCAAACCCTCGCACTGTGAGTCTGGGGAGGGTGCCTCATCGATGCATGCTTGAATTCTCATTTTGGTATCCAATAGAGCCGCATGGTAAGTCTACTGTAGGTCGGATATGCAAGGTAGGAATAAACACGGATTGTGGCTCTACCTAGTCCAGTAATGAGTGAGAAAGGCCCTGCCTGAGGTCGTTCTTGCCTAATCGAGCCTTCCGTCGAACATCTTTTACATTCAGAATACCTACTAATTACTCCGTACCTTACTGAACGGTACGGTATATCCCAACTCAACATCCGTCACGTCCATCGTACCTACCTGCCTCCCGAGGACCAGGCTAAACCGTGCCCGTAGATTCCATGTTCCGTCATCTGGCTGGACCCTGGCTGGACTTGACGTGGGTTTGTTGTCTACCTACCTCAGCTCACCTTTACCTTAAACGACCCCCCCTGCCGTCTGTCCCGTCATCAGTGCAGCACTCCACTCCCGCCCACTTGTCCCCCCATTTTCTTGGACTTGGACTACGACATACTCCAAAAAAGCTTGGCCTAGTCTTCTGGGCATCGTCGTCACTTCAAGTCACAAGTCACTTTACACTCACTCCGACATCACTTCGAACTCTTCCCGGTCTTTTGGGTCCCATCAACAAGGAATAGATCCATCTTTGCACCTGGCCGTAGTGACTTGTGATTGGCAAATTAGGGCATCCGGCTTCCCGTCTGCACTGGTCCCACAGAGTAGCACGGCTTCCCGTTCAATATTTAACAACCCACGACGAACCTCGTTTCCCTCCCAATTTTCCAGCCTCTCCTCCCATCATCACAACTCACAGAAAAGCAACCCTCCAACCTTAATATTCCACACATCACCACCAGCCCAACAGTTTTCAGGCACTCGACAGCCTCGACTCGTTGATAACACATCATTCCCACATAATTCACATTCCGATCGACCAAACAATCATCAAGATGTTCTCGATTAACAAGGTTGCCTTTGTGGCTGTCGGTGCTCTGGCTGCCGTTGCCGCCGCTCAGGACAGGAACGCTACCGACATCAACTCCTTCCCCCAATGCGCTGTAAGTCTAGAGTGGTCATGATCATCCCGATACTGCGGTTGGTGAGCAAGTCTACTTGATACATATCGACTGACAATCCTCGCAATATATAGCAATGGTGTGTCAACAACATGCAGCAGGCAAACAAAACCGCGGAGCTGGGCTGCAGTGGTGGTGATAACTCCTGCTTGTGCCGCAACCCCGACTTTGCCTACGGTGTTCGGGACTGCTCCGCTCAGCTGTGCAATGACGAGAGCACTGGCCGGGATGCTATCGAATACGTTTTTAACTGGTGCCAGGGTAAGTCGGGTTTCTTCCCCACCAGGCCATTATTGCACGGACATGATCTAAATCGTTTCCCTATCCAACAGATGAGGGTGTTCAACTGTCCACTGTTGTTTCGTCTGGGGCCGCCAGCGCTACCGGAATCATGAACCCTGGTGGCGCTGCCGGTGGCTCTGGTAGTGCTAGCCCCGTCAGCACTGCCGAGTACACCTCGACCCTGACCACTGGCGGCTCCACCATCACCACGACTGGTACCTCAACTGGATTCACCACCGTCACCCCCAGCGCTACCGCCTCGAACGCTGTCAGCACGATCACCTCGAATGGCTCGACATTTGTGTCCACCATTGCCGGGTCTGCGTCGGACGTCGTCAGCACGATCACCTCCGATGGCTCGACCTTTGTGTCCACCATCGCCGCGTCTGCCTCGGGCGCTGTCAGCACTATCGTTTCGGGCGGCTCGACCTTCGTGTCGAGCCTGACTGACGCTGCCGGATCTGCCACCTCGAGCGCTGGTGATGCCGCTTCCAGCGCCACCGCCTCCACCACAGCTCAGGCTGAGGGCTTCGTAAGTTTCACTCCCAAAGTGTCAAGATCTCTGTCCAGATATCTAACAATGTTTCCTCTCTCGATAGGCCGCTCAGATCACTGCCGCTCCCGCTGGCATCCTGGCTGTTGCTGGTGTCGCTGCCTTCCTTCTCTAAGCTCATCATATTAAACGACTCTCGTCTATGCGGCGTTTGTTCTTTGATTTGACCATGTTTGCATGACTGCATATGCTGCAACTTAATGTCCCCTTCTCTCATCCACTTACACGCAATAATTTCTTGGTCGCTGTTTTCTCATAATCCCCCCCCTTCGGAGACACATCATACCAAAACACCTCAATACCTACCTACCCAACGTGGATTACTTGGAGAAGGGGTTTGTTTTTCTTTCAACGATGATAAAATGGGCGTCAGGAATTTATTCGGTTCTTTTTTGATGATTCATGGATCACACAGGACATATTCTCGAGGTTGTTCTTTAACTCTATTACTGAGAGATAATTTTCGATGATTTTGGTCCATTCTCAAGTCTACCTATTTGTCTTCTGAGCGAGACTTCTGGTCAGATATTCTATAGCCCACAAGGAAAGGAATAGATTACGGAAGACGTCACCGGGTATCATTCACTATGAGATAATTGAAAATGTTTTGAACTGTTATGTTAAGCTCCTTTGCCTGATTTTTAGTCACTTACAACTTGACTTGCAAGCCATGTGTTGTTTTTTCTTGGCAGTTCGTCCATCTGTCATGGTGAATTTGTTGGTAGTTGGTAATCTCACGCCATGTTTTTGACAGCTTCTCTACAGTCTAGAGGAACGAACCGCTTTGGTTACTATTAGCTGGGATAGCCGCGCCCGAAAATTCCGCATCAAGTAATGACAAGTTTAAGGCCAAGCAGCACACGAAAGGGCACATCAAAAGGAGGACATGTTTGGTGATTGGCCAATGATCTACCAGTAACAGCATACCATCACCATTGTCCAAGTAGCTTCAAAGGTGCAATTCCGTTCCTCCAGTGGCTGTTGCCCCATAATTTCTAGCATCATGTCATGTGTTTTCTAGGATGCCTTGGAAGGTTGGAAAACTGTCTGCAGATATGGAGTCTAGCAGCAGAAGGGGAGGGAAAGCAAATGCTGACTACGGAAGAAAGGAGAGTGATTGCAACCAAATCTTTGCTCTGGTCTTCGAAAGATTGGAGTCATCTTGACGCAAATTTGCACCGCTGGATAAGATGTCCCCACGGCTATAGTTCTCAAATCTATAGCCGCTTGTACCTGTCCCTTACTTCACTCTAAGCCGGCCAGTCTGATGCCAGGGCCAACCCCGAGACCTACCCGCCATGAATCTCGAGATGACGTTGTTACGATCATCTCAAGATACAAGTGTTAGACACTAACATCACGCGACACCATGTACATTCATCGTTGTGCGGGCTTTTTCAACTTTTTTGACTGATCTATTATCTTGTCACTGGATACAAAAGGCGGAATAACGATTAAGTCCACTCCTCTTGGCCGCACAGGGCATTCTCCCTTCGCAGATGCTAACAGTTACCAAATCCAGCTGCAGCAGCCTGTGTTGGGTTTCTTTCCCTCATTAGTGCAGATCAAGTGTAACCTTTCGTCCCGGTAGCAGATTGACCAGGTTGTTGAGCTTCAAAAATGTGTCGACGTCGTTGTTGTTCAGGGGGATATCTTGTTGAAGAGAAGACAAGGCAGTTTTTCCATCCCTAACTATCTTGCCTCTCTCGACAGGGCTCACGACCGCACCAACTCCTTCAATCGAATTTTTTCTTTTTGGCATTTTTTTTTTGTTCATCTGCATCTACCACTGGCCCTCCTTGGGGGCGGCAGCCTCGTCCCATGAGGCAGCACCCTGAGCAGCAGAGTCCCAGTTCTGGGGCTGGGCAGCAGCGTCGTCCCAGCCAGAAGCGGCGGCAGGGGCAGTAGCCTCCCAGTCGCCACCACCGGTAGCGAAGCCAGACTCGATGGCAGCCGGGCCGACCTCCTCAACGCCGGCAAGCTTCTCCTCCTCGACCTTGTCCTCAGCCTCGGCCTCAGGGTCGCGGTCTGTGTTATGTGTTAGCCTGAATGCACAGAGAACAAGAAACAAAATCAATGGATAATAATCCCAGAAACTTACAGAAGTACAGATCGACCATGACGTCCCAGGGAGTCTCGCGGTTGTAGATGGTACCGCGGAGACGGAGGACCTCACGGGCCAGCATCCACCAGATGCAGCCGATGGCGTGGCGACCCTTGTTGTTGGTAGGGATGGCAACGTCGACGTACTCGGTGGGAGAGTCGGTATCGCAGAGGGCGATGACGGGGATGTTGACGTAGCTGGCCTCCTTGATGGCCTGGGCGTCGGTACGGGGGTCGGTGACGACAATCAGGCGCGGCTCCTTGAACGAGCGGGTGATGTAGTTGGTGAAGCTACCGGGGGTGAAGCGACCAGCAATGGCCTGGGCGCCAGTGTGGGCAGCGAACTTGAGGACGGCACGCTGGCCGTAGGGACGGGCAGAGATGACACAGACGTCGGCCGGGTTGTCAATGGCAGTGATGATACGGGCGGCGAGGACGATCTTCTCCCTGTGGTTGGAGTGTGGTTAGCTAGACGTTCCCACACCAAATTCCTCGTTCCACTGTAGAATTTGTTGTCGTCCGTGTCGCAAAACCGATGATGCGATCTGCGCGCACCAAACAGCCTTTTTACACCGGCCGCACCACTCCCAGTATTTCAATGCTTTCCCAGGCGCAAACGTACCAGGTCTTGCCAACGTTGATGACGTTGACACCATCCTGACGGGTCTTCCACAGGTAAGGGGCCATGTGAACCTGGAGGTTCTTGGAGCCGATGTGCGACTGCGCAGCCAGGAGCATCTCAATGTCCTGGCTGGTCGCGTTGAAGACCGAGGGCAGATTTGCGGGGGCCATCTTTGCAGTCTGTTTTATTCCTTCGTGAGGAAATTTGTTTGGGGGAAAAGGAAGGAGACTGAGATGGTTGTTGGTGTGGACGACAAAGGAGAAGGAATATCGCGAACCTTTTCGACGCCAAAAAAAAGTTCGCTCCACTGATAGTTTTGGTGGGCAGGAGGGGTGGTGTGGGAGGGCTTCGGAGAGCTCTAAGATTATGTAATACACGTCAAAAACTGACAACTCGAGGAGCACACGTGACCCTGACCCACCTGAACCAAACAGTGCAGATTCCATCCCTCCCCTTCAAGAGCTTTTGACATGGAATGATTTGAACATGGCTGCTCCCACGTCAAGCAATGTCACTTGCTGGGATTTATGATTAACCTCTCCCGATTTTATGTGTAAAACTTGGGTTGTATAAGGGACTGCGAATTGAAGCTACAGTCATCATCTCATTCGGGCTTGGGCTTTGAGGCACAAGCATGGCCCAGATAGTTTAGTATCGTTATTAGAGATCATACAATTTGTGATTTCCAGCTCTACCAGAAGCAATTTTCAAGTTCCATTTACATTACGATGTCAGCGACCTGCTTACCCTGCACCGGCACGTGCGGACATGCCGCGCCAAGCAAAGTGGACCAGGCCTGGTCCAAAATTTGGCATTGAGTTGCAAGCTGATCGCGCTTTTCAGGAGGCTCCATCCAGATTTTGGGAGAGGTTTGTACATGCAAGCCGCCCAACAACCACATCACAGAATGCCTCCAAGAATACCTTGCCCTTCAGGGCTGAGTGCTTTCTCATGTGTGTAACATCTCTATGCTAAGTGGAAGTTTATTTCGGCGCTGTTCAATGCTGACCTTGTCGTTTACTCCCGGATGCGCAGTATGCATACGACCTGCAGCAAGACCATCACCCGCTAAGGCCCTGCAGCCTCTAATCCAGACAGCAAACATCTCTGCCAAGGAAAAGAAGAGGAAAGCCAGGCTCGACCCGTACTGGTTCGCGCAGTACCAGGCGAGGGTGGCAGCGAACCAGAAGCGCCAGGCCGAGCTTAAGATCAAGCGCGACTACGAATGGGGCCACCCCATCGACGGCATCCTCAAGCCTTACACCGAGTCCTTCGACTCGGGCGGCACCGCAGCCCTCTCCCTCCCCGTCGCCGACGACAAGGGCAACGTCCTGGAGGAGCCGCACCCGCTGCCCACCTCGCCTCACATCCTCAACTTCCAGGTCGACAAGAAGGACCTGGACGCCGTCCTCAACGAGTCCTACGAGCTCACCAAGCCGCTGCCGCCGCAGGACGGTGACCACGTTAAGCACGAGAAGGACATTGCCGCACACGAGGCCTTGCACGCCAAGGCCTCGGAGGCGCTGAAGCGCATCACGGCCGTGGAGAACGCCAGCTCCAAGGAGCGGAGGCACGTCAACATCCGCCGCATTATCGAGGAGTTTGGCCGGCACAACACGGACAAGACGGTGCCTCAGAGGCCCGTGGCAGCCAACAGCCCCAGGATCGAGCCGGTGCAGCGCGCCGGCCCCGACACGGGTTCTTCCGAGGTCCAGATCGCCATCCTGACGGCCAAGATCCGCAAGCTGGCCCAGATGTACGCCGGTCCCAAGGGTAACAAGGACAAGGCCAACAAGCGCAACCTGAGACTGCTCCTTCATCGGAGGCAGAAACTGCTTCGTTATATGGAGAGGAAGGAGCGCAGGAGCGGAAGGTGGCTACACATGTGTGAGAAGCTCGGCATCACGCCGGCCATGTACCACGGTGAGATCGAGGTCCGCTAGGGTTGCAGACGTGAAGTCCTCTGGGGAGATGCTGGAGACAGGCATATGTGGTATAGAAGTGTAATTTTCTATGTAAAATACATCCTCGGAAAGTTGAGGCTTGGTCGGAAAGTAATTCGCCTCATTTACGCCGTCCCATTATTTTTTCTTGTTTTGCAACGAGCCCGTAGGCTCGTTAGCGTAGCAAAGTTCCCGGTATGAAGAAGCCAAAACAAAAGATAGAATAACACGCAGATGATGTGCCAGACGTCTGCTGGTCAATTCAGAAAAAAAGAAATCAAACAAAACTAAAAGACGCTGATATAGTTGCCGATGCGCTCCTTCTGGTTCTGCGCAATGCACTCGGCAATCCAGGTTATGTTTCGGATCTCCTGTTCTCTGAGCTTCACCCAAGCGTATACTATGGCGAAAGTGAACTGCCTTGTGAACGCGCTCTTGGAGATCTCCATCTCCTTTTGGTAGAACATGTCCTCCAGACTCTTGCCTTCAGAACCGCCCTGGCCTCCACCCATGTTCCCAGGCCCAGAGAGACCGCCACTAAGTCCGGCAGTGTCGAAGAAGGTCTTGTAGTCTGAAACACCGTCAACAGCCAACCGAACGCCGTCCAGGTCATCGGCACGTGACAACATCAAAGTGCCCTCAGGGTACAGACGGCCAAAAGTCGGGTAGAGCTTCTTGCGATCCTCCTTGGTAAGCTCAGTGCCAAAAGAGTTCAGAGTGATATTGATGGCACGACGGTCAGCTTCGAATTCGAGGATTTCGGACATGACCTCGGCGGTCGGCGTGCCAGCCATGTCGGGGTGAGTGTTGACAAAGTTGTGGAAATCCTCCAGGTAGTTCTTGTACAGGGTGTTCCTGACAATCTCGATGTTGAGCTCATCCAAGTCGGTATGGCTCAAGCTGTTCTTGAAGTAGGGGGCCAGCGGCGTCTCGATAAGCACGCTGTTGTATAGCTCCTCAATGTTTGTCGCCACGCAGAGCACCGGCATCGTCTCGAACCATCCCAGCGGGTGGCAGCGCTCCAAGAGTTCCCTGGTGTCCCTCTCATGAAGGGTACCAGTGATCAAGAGTGCGACGTTGTCGATCATGTAGCCGTAAGTGAGGTAGTCCATGAACTGGGCAAGAGAGCCCACGGCGTTTGCACGAACATATCGGAACTCGGAGACGAGTTTGTCTGTCGCCTTGGCGGCTAGAGCAGACGTTGATGGGTTCGGGGGCAGCGATGCAAGAAAGTCGCCGTATGAGGGACCGAGCTGTAGTTTGAGGTCTGCAGCCAGGAGCAAGCACTGTCAGTGGCATGTTCGGTCGCAAGTCGATATGTCGGTTCCAATGAGGAAAGGCTTTCGTTTACCATCGACGTTTTCGCATTGCGTCATGTTTGCATAGTTCGACCCGGTAAGAAGACCATTCCTGTAGCCGCGAACAATACCCTCTATGTACCTGCATGATGGTGTCGCTAGTTAGATCTTTGCAGGAAAGGTTCGTTGACGTGATGCGTAATCGAAATCATACCCATTGTTGACGTTGAAGAGCAGACCCTCCATGGTTGCGGTATAAAGTCGGCGATATTGAATCTGTCTTGAATAGCTGCCAGCAATAGATGTAAGATGGAAGGCGACGAGGGTGGTGGTTTCGACGATGACGATACAGGCGGCAGAAACCGGTGCTGGTTAGATGCTCTCATGCCCAGGTACGGTACATACCGAATCCCGGCGAGCAGCTCCTCCGCCTGCCTGACTCCATGCACGGACCTAACGCGGGAGGCGTCTTTGGTGGCTGAGGATTGCATGGTGGAATGACCCTAACCCTACAGCTCGAGAATGGTTAGTCATCCGAGCTTTTGTGCGCTAGTCCATAAAGGGTTAGTCTATCGGCAAGCTACAACCCCACTTGAGGGTGATTGGGAGCTCAGCCGTCAATCGAGGAAAAAAAAAAAATTGAAAATTTCCGCGACCAAATATTTTCGCCATCCCATATCGGTGTCGTGAGGCTGCCAGCACAATATATGCCAACGCCGAAGTCGACAACATCTTTAGAACCATTTTAATAGTTGTTGTCCACCTTCAAAAATGCCTCTTCTAATTCTCGCTGAGACCAGCGCGGGGTAAGCAGCACAATTGTTCCAGCAGCGGTCCAGCGCCACAAGAAAGAAACGTGCTAGACTGTCTGTTTGATTGTGGCCATTGCTAACAAGCCATCGCGTTGAAGTTATGGTCTCTTCAAGGCCCGCGACAAGAAACTGCTCTCTGCAGATGACCTAGAGAGCAGGCTAGACACTGCTGAAAAGATCAACCAAGAGTAAGCATCATCACATCAGGGTGATCTAACATGCGAAGTTTCGGATTATGGAATAGTGTCTAACGTAAACCACACAGGTTGAAGCTTAAGGAATTCGTAAAATGGGACAGTGCAGCTGCTGCCGTGGGGGAGATTGGTGCTTTGCTGGAGGGCAAGGTCCCCCCGATGCTGGCTAAGCTCATGGAGAAGGTCAAGGACGAGAAGAAGGTCTCGCTGGCGGTGGCCGACAAGAACATCGGTGTTGCCCTTCAGAGGATCCCAGGCCTCAGCAACATCACCGAGATCGCCTCCGGATCCTCCACGACCGATCTCTACCGCGGTATCCGTACCCATCTTTCCGATCTCATCCCCGGAATCCTGCCAGAGAACTTCAAGACCATGTCTCTCGGTCTCTCCCATTCACTCTCGCGCCACAAGCTACGATTCTCGGCCGACAAGGTAGATGTCATGATTATCCAGGCCATCAACCTGTTAGATGATCTCGACAAGGAACTGAACACGTACGCTATGCGCGTCAAGGAGTGGTACGGCTGGCACTTCCCTGAGCTGGGCAAGATCCTCAACGACAATCTCGCCTACGCCCGCGTCATTCTCGCCCTTGGCATGCGCTCCAACGCTACCAAAGCTGATCTGTCCGAGATCCTGCCCGAGGAGATCGAAACCGCTGTCAAGGCTGCGGCCGACTTGAGTATGGGTACCGAGATCAGTGAGGAGGATCTCGAGAACATCAGGCTGCTTGCCGAGCAGGTTGTCTCATACAGCGAATACCGTGCCCAGCTGTCTTCATACCTCGACGCCAGGATGCGCGCTATTGCTCCTAGCTTGACGGAGCTGGTTGGTTACCTTGTCGGTGCCCGCCTGATCGCCCACGCTGGTTCCCTCATGAACTTGGCCAAGAACCCCGGTTCCACCATCCAGATCCTCGGTGCCGAGAAGGCACTGTTCCGTGCTCTCAAGACGAAGCATGCCACACCCAAGTATGGTCTCATCTACCACGCCTCCCTCGTTGGTCAAGCGACGGGCAAGAACAAGGGCAAGATCGCCCGTCAGCTCGCCGCCAAGGCAGCACTAGGTGTCCGTTCAGACGCCCTGACCGAGTTCAAGGATGGTGAGGAGGCGGACGAGGAAGCTCGCGCCGTGTTTGGTGCCACCCAAAGGGCCAAGGTTGAGTCAAACCTCAGGAGATTGGAAGGCAAGCCTATTCTTGCGAAGGGCGTCACAGTCGGCCCCAACGGCAAGGCTGCACCGGCCCCTAGCAAGTGGGACGTCAAGGAGGCGAGGAAGTACAATGTTGATGCCGATGGACTTGCCGGCAACGAGCCCGCCAGCGCCGAGACCCCTGTCAAGGAGTCCAAGAAGAAGTCAAAGAAGGCAAAGGAGCCTTCTCCCGATGTTGACATGGAGAACGATGACGATGCTTCGGACGATGACATGGAAGATGCTCCAGCTCAAAATGGTACCGGTGGTAAGCAGTCTCTGAATCTTGCTCGTAGGGGATGTAACTGTTTTGCAAATACTAATACGTTTCTGTTCTGTACAACAGTCAAGGCTACTCCCAAGAAGTCATCGGCCAAGCCAAGCAAGCTTACTGAGGCCGACTACGAGCGCCTTGCCGAGCAGGCTGGTATCTCGGTGTCCAAGTTCAAGAGAAAGTTTGAGCGTGGCGATGTCGAGCTGGATTCCGATGGCAACCCAGTCGTGCACAGCAAAAAGGATCTCAAGAAGAAGCGCAAGTCTATGGACGCTGGCAGTGAGAAGGGCACCCCGGCTGGTGGTGAGAAACGAAAGAGGGACGACGACGAGGAGAAGCCCAAGAAGAAGAAGAAGAAGCACAGCATTTCATGATGCGTTGGATGTCGCTTTGGTTTTCTCTTCTCGCATTTCATCACATCTACCGGGTGTCTTTTATGTCTGAAAGCTTGTTTCTGTTGTATAAACAATCTGACCTCCTTTTTCGGGTCAGAGTCTCGGCGTTGGGTGGTATGGGATTTGTGTTGGTGCCTTTGGCTTTGGGCAGTCGTTCTAAGTTCTTGAATTCGCTTCTCGACATACCATTTTACGGAGTTTGTCAATACGGGTCACGGAAAAAGAAAAGAAAGCGAATGCTCTAATATGTTACCGAGCTTGCTTTTGTATTGCGTGATCTCCATCCAGTCTTCGCCCGTGCTGCTGCATTGAAGAGAAATATGTTGGACCAGTTGGAAGATTTATTACCTGCCTGGCAAGCAACCGTGGCATAGTTTCAGAGCCAAAGGTATTTGCGTGTTCAAGTTGTGTGATTGCGTATGGGACAATTAGATGATTGGAGAGGTCCATGACGTGCCTGTTACGGCTTATAAATCCCCTCCGAGCGCTCGCCAACACAAAAAGCATATCTGCGCGGACTGCCAGGCCCTTCACGAAAGAAATCTTGGAAAAGGCAGAACCGGGCGATTTAACAACCCCACTAAGCACAACACCGCAATCAGCAGACAGACACAATCAATCAAAACGGCCTCGCCCCCCCCNNAAGCAAAGCAAAAAAAAACAAAACAAAACAAAACAAAACACATGGCATCCAAGGCCTTCTACGCCATCGTAGCGGGCGTGGGCCCGGGCACGGGGCGCGCCGCGGCGCTGCGGCTCGCCAAGGCGTACCCGGTGGTGCTGCTGGCGCGCAAGCCCGACAGCTACCGCGACCTGGTGGCGGAGATCCAGCAGGGCGGCGGCAGCGCGGTCGGCATCTCGGCCGACACGTCGGACGCGGGCTCGGTCAGGTCGGCGTTCGCGGCCATCAAGAAGGAGCTGCCGGAGAGCAGGCTGGCGGCCGCGGTTTACAACGTCGGCACGGGGTTTGCCATCAAGCCGTTCCTCGAGAACAGCGCCGAGGAGCTAGAGTCGAGCTTGTCTGCCAATGCGTGAGTTGACGGTTTTGTTTGTTCATGTCTTGTTTTATGGGGCTGCCGAGTAGCGCTTTGTAATGCGAACAATGAAGTCTACGGGGCTTTTGATGGGAACTGAACAAAAAAGACACGGGACTTTCTTTTTATTTTCATGATGCTTATTTTTGATGTTTACAGGGGTGGCCTTTTCAACTTCGCACAGAGCTCTATTCCGCTGCTTCTCGAGTCAGTAGACGGTGCTCCTCACCCGCCGACCCTGATCGTGACGGGGGCTACGGCCTCGCTCAAGGGTTCGGCCAGATTTTCAACCTTTGCTGCGGGCAAGTTCGCCAAGCGTGCTATTGCGCAATCCCTAGCCAGGGAGTTTGGACCAAAGGTAATGCACTACTTGAGTTTGCCGCGATCGTTTCCATATCCGGATTACAGAGCTCTTGATATCTAACCGTTTCTTATGATAATAACGTCAGGGTGTCCACGTTGCTCATGTCATCATCGACGGCATGATCGATACACCCAGGACAAAAGAGTACAGGGCCAACGATGGAGCTCCAGATGGGGCCATCGACCCCAATGCCGTAAGGACTTCCTGCATGTCTCCTAATCTCTAGTAGCCACTGCTGACAGTTCTACGACCTCGCACCAAGATTGCCGACACATTTTGGCATCTTCACACCCAGCCCCGGTCCGCATTTACCTTTGAGGCGGACCTGAGGCCTTATGTTGAGAAGTTCTGATGTGGGTTAGTAGCAATGATCAGTCAAATGACAAAAGAGCAAGCTGCAAGTAGATGCTTGGCTGATGGCTTCGTGCACAGAGATGGTTGCAGGTATGGGCAAAAGTAGTCGTTATCGCGTACAAGGCCTGGGCGAAGGTCCCATAAGTGAGCTCGAATCGAGATGTCTATGTGCATTCCTTCTGAATACATGTCGGTGCAGTCTCTATTGCCAGATGGCGGTGATCTGGACCCACAGACAAAAGCGGCGCGTCTTTGCGCGGGCACGCATTGGCTCGGGTTGATCATGTTGCCGCTCCCGGCTTCTACTCGCTCGAATTCCCCCCGGGCGAAGATGTTGGTAAAGGCCCCCAAACAGATGTGTGTTCTTCTCAGGTGCCTGGTGCCCCGGGCACCGTGATACCGTTCTCAATTGCCAACCGTTCTTCCTCCTTGCGCTGCCTGATAGCTTCCGTCTCGGCACGCAGTTTCTCCAGGTTCCAGGGGTCGTCATCGTCCTCGGCATCGTCGTCGTCCTCTTCGGTGCGCCAGTTGCCACTCTCGAAGAGAGCACGTCCTGTCGCATCCTTGGCCTTGCGAGCCTGCTCCTCAGCCGCCTTCTTATCCATCCGCTCCTTCTTCCACTTGGCGAACGACTCGGGCGTCACGGGAGTTAAAGTTCCCGTCAGCTTGTGCCTTTCCGACTCCAAGAATTCTTCCAGAGTCAGAGTCTTGAGTGGTGACTTGTCCAGTAGGGCCTTTTCACGAGCTCGGTCTTCTTTGGTCTTGAGCACGAAGCTGTTTGTGTTGATAGTGGATTAGTATTCTGAAGTTGATTCACGACGGTGTAGTGATGTAGAGATGAGGAACACAAGAGAATGAGAAAAGACGGTGGGAGGGGCGGCCCAAGACACATACCCTTGCGGCAAAGCGTGCTTATACATGCATTTGTCACCTCCGTTTGGACAGATCCAAAACCATCCGTACTTGCCATCCTCGATGGCCTCGATAAAGTACTTGCAGACCTTGTCCGTCGTGGTCCGCTGGTTGCCCTTTTTGCTCAGGACGACACTCCGCAGCTTGTCCTCGTCCCAGTCGGCCGAGGTCTCAGCCTTCTTCTTGTCATCTTCCGCCTCCCTAGTGTCGGTGTACAAACTCTTCTTTTCCGTCTTGCGCTCGACGTCCAGGTCGTGGCTAAACTTGCACTTCTTGCCCTTCTCGCAGTTGCCCTTCTTGAAGAAGATGCAGAGCACCGTCTTTGGGTCGACGCCAAAGGGCACCTTTTGGATCTGGGCAGGCTTGTTGAGGAGAAGGTCGGCCTCGCGCTTGGCGTCCTCGGCGGCCTTCTTCTCGCGCTCGCGTGCCGCCTTCTCGGCCTCCTTGCGCTTCTGCTCGGCGTTGCCGCCCGACTTGGCCTGGGCCTGCAGCTGTGCAATCTGCTTCTGGGCAGCACCACCCTTCTTGTTTTTCATACCAAAGGTCTTGTCATCGACGACCTTGGCCGCGCTGGGCTTCTTGCCCCCGGCCTTGTCGTTCTTTTTTGGAGGCATCGTGCGGGGCTGCTGCTTTGGGGCTCGCTCGCCGACCGATGGAAGGGGTTTTAGACTAGATTCGATAGAGAGTGGTGGCTGGGTTTGTCTGTGTACAAAGACGAGTTGCGTCTGGGGATGGGAGCTCAACTCCTTTGCTTGAGGTGGTCGACTGCGTCGTTGGTAACCACTTTTGTTTTTAGTGGGCTGTTGTGGGATGCGATGGGATTCGATGATCGAAGCCTTGGAAAATCAATCGATCAATCAGTGACGATGATTTCACCCCACGCTGCCAGGACGAGTCAGTATCCACTGGAGTAGTCACGTGATATGACGAATTTGTTGCTAGTTTGTATGTTGAGGTTGAGATTTGAATAAGAAAATTATTATCATTACACCCGTCGATTCGGACAACAATGCACCGTTTGACTTATTGTTAGAGCTTAAAGTCTGGGCTAATAAACTGTAAAAGCGTACCGCTGCGTCAGGTCTAGACGTTTAGCGATACGCTGAAATGAGCCGCGGTTTACTTGTCAGGTGATCCGTCAAGGAATGTTCTTTTTAATTTCACATGTTTTCCCGCGTTTTTGTGCACTGATAAGTATCTTTCCTGGCAATAATCTGGCTGCCGTCACGGTGTAGGGTAGGTTAAATACCGACGCTACCCACATCGACTACGGTTCCGCAAAGGTCACTTTTCCTCCCCAACGACAACTTCCACGAGCTTGTTTGGCTCACGCGGTCATTTCTTAATAACTGAAACAAAAAAAAAAGTTTTTATAAGTCTCATGTTTTTATTTTCTTTTTCTTTTTCCTTTTTTTTAAAAAGCTGTGTTTTTACAGCAAATCTTGGTGCCAGTTTTTGTTTACTGTTTCCAGCAATCTGTCGCATTTAAACTGATTTTTTTATCAGACCAGACGCGTTGTGGATCTGAGACGCGCCTTTCAGACAAAATCCAACCCGGAGAAAAATAAATCAGGAATAACGTGGACGCTTGCTAGGCGGACAAGCTCACAGCAGGCCGAGGCCTCGCTTGGTTGAGCAATGATTGGGAGGAAAATGGATTGGTTTGGGAAGTACAGTGGGGGAACAACAAAGACAGCAGCAGCAGCAGCAGCAGCAGCAGCAGCAGGACCATCACAACAATCACAACCACCGTCACACGGGCCTCAGCTCGGAGATGAGCGAAATCCACAGCCTTATTCCTCACAGGGGAGCACACGAATGCAAATAGTCATCGACTCCTCACCAATTGAACACCCGTCTACATCGGTGTACGATGGGGTCGAGGATGAGTATGAATATGAGCTGAGCCATGTTGCCACCACAAATCTCATGCCACGGGCTTGGAAGCATGCAAGTGCCGGCGCTATGATACCATGCGGTGCGTCAGATTCTGCAACCGCCGCCTTCTCGGCGTCAAAACCGGGTCCAAAAAGGTCATCAAGACCAGCACCACCGCCACAGCCACAGCCACAGCCACAGCCACAGCCATCCTCCTCCTTCGACATCCCAATACCGGAGCGCAAAAAGCGCGGCCGGCCAAAAGGCTGGAAGCCAGGCATGCCCTATTCGACCATGAGTGATCGTCCCACCTCGGAAGCCGCCAAGCTGGCCCGGGAAAAATACCTGCGCGAGAATCCAGGGGTCGTCGCCCCCGCCGCCAGGGGCAGACCACGCACGGCGGCACCCAAGGGCCCGCCGAAGCCGCGCGGCCGTCCGCCGAAGAAGCCGCCGCAGACTCCGCGGCAGGTCCTGGACGGTCTGGAGCGGCGCTACGTGCCCTTCATCTGCGAGTGGAAGGGCTGCAAGGCGGAGCTGCAAAACATGGAGACGCTGAGGCGCCACGTGCGTAAAGTGCACGGCAGGGACGAGGTTTGTCGGTGGTCGACATGCGTCGCCTCCGGGTCGACCGAGGTCTTTGGCACCAACGACGAGTTCATCGGCCACGTTGAGCGTGCCCACCTCGTGCCGTTCCAGTGGCACATGGGATTTGGCTACAGCAACGAGAAGCCTTTGCCTCCTAGGATAAAATCCGGCGAGGACGCGCCCATGCCTGCCTATCTGCTGGATGAAAACGGGACGCAGGTGACGCCCTGGATAAGAGAGCTAGAGGTTGAGGACCAAGTCACTCGTCTCGCGCGACGAAGAAAGCTGCGCCTTGCGCTAAAGTGGATGAACGATGAGGCTCCAATAGCGGACGGAGACAACAGCGAAGAGGAAGCTTCAAGCTGAAAAGTCCATTGAGGTTTACGCAGCTGCCACGGATGTCAGTACACGACTGTTTCTGGCATATTTACACTTGGTTGCGGCACGGCTATATACTCTGGTTTCAGAGGGGATAAGTGGTGTACAGACGGCCCTGACTTCCGGATTGATTTGCTTCGTTTAGCATGGAGTTAGATTATGTGTGACAAAACATATCGATAATGGTCCCTGCAGTTTGGGAACAAGGGCGTTTGAAATAGTAAGCCTTTTCATTCAACATGTTCAGTTTCATCATCTTGGAACTTCCTTTGCCTTCTCTTTATCCTACTTCCAACACCCTCTGCACGACACTTTGTGAAACTCAACAGTAACAATGTCTCCCGACGACTTCCGTAAATAACAAAACGAACTCATGTCTTGGGGCCATGATTTCTTGTGATGATTTAGCAAACATTTACCTCGGTTGTCTTCCTCTTCACATTTGGCTTGCCAGCTGCTGGTGACAACGTATATTCCAGTCGCGAAAAGAGCTCGGGGTAGATTGGCGAGGAGGTTAAACTCACAGACGTGGGCTTTGTTAGTGCCGATATCTTGTGGGCAAGGAAACAGCAGGAAGCCTCCCACACCTGCGCATCAGCGGCAGATTGAAACGCATTCCAGTCGACCCCGGATGCTTCATCAGACCTAGTACGAGGTCGCGAAACCGCGGCAGGTACCTGACCGACTTCCTTGCCCAGTTGCCCGCATTCGTCTTTAACCGACTCTTCGCCGTCGAACTAAGGCATGCTGTTCTGTAATATCATGGCCAAGATGACGACTAGATGGCGATATGTCAACTGCTCCTCCCGTGCTTTGACATTGTGGGTAGGTAAACGAGCCGAGACGGCTGAGACAACAGTGCAAAACAGGGCTGGCAGTTTCAACCTCGGGCCAAAGGGGCTCAGGGACTATGGTGCGGAGGTATGCCGATAAACTCTTAAGCGTCCCAAATTGCTTCTGCTGGTTCTGCATCTTCTGCAGAGGCGAGAGATATAGCCGTTGAGCTGAACCTGGCAAAAGTGGCATGTAGATATTCCCCCCTCTGCCCCGGATAAGCATAGGCTTGGCAGGTCAGATTGAAAGCGAGGTTTAAATTGGTCTGTTGGATGCTTTGTGAAATGGTGTGCAGATGAGTGACATCTAATCAGTGATTCGCGGCCCCCCTTGCAGCTTTCCTTCTTGGAGCATCTCAGCGGGTGTTTTCATCGGTGTGATTCCAAGAGGATCATCAGCAAAGCAACTGGATGCGAATAACCCTGGAGATGAAATAAAAGAGCAGCCTGCATTTCATACACATTTATATCGAGGCGATGATGGTTAAGCCGTTACCCTTTGACTGCTGTAGCCAGGTTCGCCCTGGCATTTACCATCCGATCTCTCCCCGGTTGCTAGTTGTCTTGTTACAAGTGGGAATGGGCTATGCAGTTAAGCGTCCCCCGACACTTTTGATGGCGTCGGTTGGGATACGGACAGGAACGGTAGAGGTAAAGTAAGGTTTACTATATACAATGAGACATACGCGAAAGAATGCTGCCGTGTTCCAAAGCGAGACGATGCAAGATATCTTCCATCCAATCTGCTCATACAACTGTCAATATCCATCGAGTCCGCCCGATACAGCGGCAAATAGCGGTCAAGAAGCAGCCTCAGCAACCGTGGAACGGCATAACGACTGGTTACTCTGACTGAATAGGCCTTGTCCACACGAAACCGCTATCACGGTCCATATTGTATGACTTGGTACATCGTTTTATGATGGATGTTTGAACTGAAATTAGTAGGATGTGTCTTGCTAGACGATCAAATATCTTCTGTCCCGATGCTTCTTACGCACTTGTACGTAGACCAAGACCAACTGACTAGGCCCCTTCGTCAACACGTCCACCATCTCGCAGCCACAAAAAACGCCCCTCCAAAAAAAAAAAAAAAAAAGGTCAAAAATTTGTTCCTTGCAGTAAAGGACTTGGTTGATAAGAAAAACAGACATCGCCGCATCTCGACTCGTTTTTTCTTCGGTCTACAGGATATCTAGGGTAACATATACGTATTCATGATTCGCGTAAGGGTATTATGCCTACTTATCATCTCCATAATGCAGCGTCACGCTGCTAAACGCCGAGAACGGGTCATCGTCCGCTACCTTGCGTGTTGCGCCACCAATGTCCACGCTCTGGCTGTCCTTGAGCGTGCGGAAGTTGCCATCTGGGCCTTGCTCGGGGATTATAGGTGGTGTCAAATGTCTCAAGAGAGCCCACTGCGTCGTCCTGAACCAGGGGTGACGCTTCAGCTCGGCCGCACCGGCTATGGCTCCAAGACGCCGGTTCTCGTCCTTGATCAAGCATTTCCTGATGAATGATTTGCCCATCCTTTTCGAGTTGACCGAGTCAGCATGACTTTACTCTCGCTCTGTGCGGGGAAATGGGACGCCGATGATGGCTACTCACGGTGAAAGCTCCGGGTCGTCCGGAAAATGCACGTCCTCCCTCATGACATTCGCAAAGGTCGCGTTGCGATTCTTGCCCTTGAACGGTGTGACACCGTATATCATCTCAAAGGTTAAAATTCCCACCGTCCACCAGTCCACAGCGACACTGTGCCCGTGACCCTTAATCACCTCAGGCGCAATGTACTCTTCGGTACCGACGAACGAGTTGGTCCGGTAACCTTCCAAACATGACCGTGTGTCAAGCATTGTTGTGGTGCCGTTTCTACCGACTATCATGGTGGGCATGCCATCCTGGCCCGAGATCTTTGATAGATCGAAATCGGACAGCATTATATGACCTGACTCGTGCAGAAGGATGTCTTTTATGGTACCTTGGTTAGTATCCAGGATGAACCGCGCAACAAAGAGTGAATATAGACAGAGCCCAGGGGATGAGGCGGAATGGGGACGAGGATGTAAGCTTACTCTCAGGCTTGAGATCACGGTAGATCAAACCGTTCATGTGAAGATATTCAAGAGCAGAGATGACCTCGGCAATGTAAAACCTCGCAGCCTCCTCAGAGATGCACTTCCCCGGGCGAGACTGAAGCGCCCTAAAGAACTCGCCGCCACTGCAGTACTCAATGCACAAATACAGGTACTTTTGGGACTGGAATGAATGGTATAATGACACGATGAATGGGTGGTTCATAACCTGAAGGATCTCCTGTTCGGTCACTGTCCTCTTGATCTTGTTCCTACGGATCATTTCGTCCTTGTCCAACACTGTCCAAGGGCATTAGCGCAGGCATCAATAGCTTGCAGCAGCAAGGCGGGTTTACTTACTCTTGAGGGCAAAGAGCTTATCTCGCTTCTTTTCGCGCACCAGGTACACTTTGCCGACATCACCCTTGCCGATGAGCTTGAGCTTCTCGAAATCTTCGGGCCCGACCCGGACCGGCCCTTTCTTTATCGAGTTTGAACTGTACGTCCTGTGATATGCGACGAGCTTCTGTTTGGGCCCACCGTGCGGCGGTGTGGCAGCATTCTGCGTCGGGACAACCACGATCTCAGCCCCCGCCGATGGTATCACGCACTCGCCGCCACCTGTGGACGGGCCCGGAGTCGGAGATGGACTTGACGTTCCGACGAGGCCCACGGCACTGGCGTTCTTGTTTGCGAGGAGTGTCTTTTCCTTCCCCCTGCCTGATGTTGCCGGCCGACCCCCGCTGAGGTAACCAAAGATGAGACCAAGCTGGGACGGTTCGCTCTTCACGCGTCTTATCCTCCTGGCAGCTTCGCTGTCAGCGGGTGTGGAGTGTGGCTCGTTCGCATCTTGAGATTCGTCATCGTGTGTCGTATACTGCGCCCCGTCGCTATCGTCGTTCCGGGTCGATTTGGCCTGGGGCGCCTCGTGGCCCGTCTTTGAACGACTGAAAGGAAGGCGGCGCTTGTTGTTGTTGATCTTGAAGAAATTCCTGAGCTTGTCCCCAGTGGAGGTCTTCTCATTCGTGGTTGTTTTCAAGGCAGACATGTTGAGAAATAGGGTCTGATTGAAGCCGAGGTCTCGAGGCAATCTCGTCTGCCGAGTCTGTGTCGAGCCGACGGCTAAAGGTGGCGTCACCTACGTGGTGACCGTGGTAATAGTTCCTCGAATGATTACAGGGAGGAGAGGGAGAGAAACACAATCAAAAGTCAGAGGATAATTAAGTAGACACAGTGGTGATTCGGGGAAGGGTATTGGTCCGACAATCGTGGGGGGGAAAAGGGCAGTCGTCGAGGAACCACTTGTTGGGATGTCGGGGACGGGACGGGCGGATCGGGCTAACAGAGGGCGACGACAACAATCAGACCCAGGATGTGGTTGATTGCCTCAATGCGATGTTGCTAGATGAATCCAATACGATTTGATTCGGTAAGCCTCGCACCTGAAGGGCCAGGCGTGATTCTGCTAAGTTTTCATTGTTCTGGAGCGAGATTGTCCTTCCGACGCTGGCTATGAGCGGCTCGCATGTTTGTGTCGTGATCTTGTCCACCACAGATCTGGGCACTTCCCGCCCTCCGCACTTCCGCACTACCACGTAATTACACTGTCAGCCCCATTTGTAATGCGGCGGGTGGGGCAGTCCTGCCATCACTGACCGGGAGTTTGGGGGTTGGCAAGTAGCAAGGATTTGATGCCTGAGGCAGGCAGACAGCCTTCTCTTTTTCCCGCCTAGACTAGGTTGCGAACTAATCAATTAATTCACTATCGTCGTATCCAACAGCGGGCTATCGGGCTGCATCAACCACACGAAAACATCGGCCCCACCAGGCGAGCGCCAGCATTTCCGATTGATTATTGCTGTATGTTGGATTGATTCTACTGGGACATGTCGACGGCTTCTTGTGCAGCTGCCATGTGATTTGTGCTATGGTACTTATGGTATAGAAACTTTCTAGAATATAAAATGCGGCTCGAGGAGCAGATACCTAAATCACTTGGGAATCAATAACTAACTTTATTGATGAACATGCCTTGCATGCCTCTCCAACTCAAAGCTCCTGTGGCTGGATGATTCAGCCTCCCGTCTGATTTTATTAACACTACCCCTATGTAGTATACTCACTGTGTGCTGTAAAGTATCAGGCTCTGGCTTGTCATCCCACCAACTCTTCTGGGTACATGAACGGGTGGATTGTTACTATTACTTACTGTAGTATGTAAACTGCAGTACTGCTTGGGTCCACCTGTTTTGGCCTTGTGGGGATATACCCAGAGTCATCATTCACAGTTTCAATATGTAATGGGTCTATCTAGGTCTGCGACGTGCCGAAGAAACTCCTCCCGACGGTCTATTCTTTCTGTTTCTTGTACTCTAAACATATACGGGTTCCATTATGTCTTGATGCCTAGGTACCAATCCACCTGACCGCATTGATCAAGCTTACTGAGACCAAATGATACAATTCCATCGTCCTCGATATGACCGTCGCATTGGCGACCCCAATCTTAAACCTGACTGTGACGAGCATGTCTGATCTCTTTCGACCAGTTGATTCAGACACTCTAGTCCGAGCAACTGGTGGAATAAAAAATTTAAAAAAACAAAAATAAAAAAAGACCACCCCTTAGTGTTAACAAAATCAACCCGCGAACTCCATACGTCTTGAAAGCATGACCTGTGCAGCGTTTCATCATGCTTTACCAATTAACGGTTTGCGCCAGCCGCTGCTGCTGCGCCTCCTTCTTCTCCTCATTGTAGTTGTCGACGAAGTCGTCATAGATAGCATCCTTCTTCTCAGGCTGCATCACCTCCTGGAACTTTTTGTGCGCCTCAAGAACATCAGGAGTTGGGCAAACTGGAGGACCGTCGACGGCCTTGATTTCCCTATTATTGGATTGCTGAGCCTTGCCAACCTTCTTGCCATTCCTGTCGGTCAGGATGCTCTGTCCCAGGCCAAACATGGCCTTTGCCGTTTCCGTGATGATATACTTGGGGGTGTGGTCCGCATGTTTGCCGTCAACGTCGATAACACCGCCAGTCAGCTGGCCGAGAAAGATGCGGTACGAGTACGAGTAATCAATCTCGCAAAAGGTGTTGGGTGATTCGCAATGCTGAGTGAGGGCCGAAAGGCTCCTGTACATCTTGCTGCAGAACGGGCACCTGTACTTTGGTGGTAGGTGGTCATTGTTCTTGAGATGACTGATCAGCTGACCAGCTTTCTTGAACGTTTTGCTAGAGCCAGATGAAATTTGTCGTGAGTAACCAGGCATATAACATAAACATTACTGGACAAAAAGCAGAGAGGACTACCCACAGACACTTGGGCGCATATGCGCATAGGTACAGGCCCATCACCTGCTCGTAATATTTCCCCACATTGAACTCAGGGTTATTGGGGTCGCGGATGTCCAGCTTCTGCGCTGGCTTCTGCGGAGCGTGGGATGCGGCAAGCTGCTTAAGCTGTTGGGCAGCGGGCTTGACAGCAGGAGGGGCATTAGGAAACAGCCTCTTGCTCGCAGGCATGTCTGCAGTCACTGAGGCAGACTTCTTGACACGCGGATCGTTGTTCTCCTTTTGCGCCGAATTACCGTCAGAAGTAAGTAGGTCAGGACACTTGGAATCGCCCTGGCGAAACTTCTCAACCGAACTTGAAGATTTCAATACCAGGTCCTGCATCTCAAGGGCAAGCTTCTCCTCCTCGGTGAGTTCATCCCTAGGGTCTCTATGGCCAAGATACTCGCCAAAATCGTTGTTGATAGGGGCGGGTCCCAGCTGTACACCCTTCTTGAGACGGGCCTCGTCACGGTAACCAAGCTCCCTGACGAATTTCAAGCTATGCTCACGCGCAGCGTCTATGCGAGCTACAGCATAGGCTGCCTTGTCACAGTCAACGAGATGATCCATCAGCTTGTAGACCTTGTTGTGGTGTTCACCGCATGCTGGACAGTTCAAGTCTTGATCCGCTGGGTGATTCTATAGTTAGGTTGAGAAATTTCTGGTCAGCACGCACTCGGTATGGCATGGGCTGAACTAAATCAAGTGATTCGAGCTCACCATTCTCAGGTGATAATACCAGGCCTCGCTGGAGTGCAATATCTCGTCACAGACGAGACATTCCAGATGACCTTCACCCATCCTGATCTTCTGCTCTTGATGCTCAAAAAGCGCGTCGGCATTGTCTGAGAAGAACACTTCATCGCATTGAGGACACTCATGACGTTTTGCACCACCAGTCAAGACAACGGGCTTAGGCTCTCTGCGGGGCGCCATGCTGAATGAAGTAGCAGTAGCGAGTCGATCTGGATAGATGCTTGTATGTAAGCTCCCGATCTCGTAAAGAGGCTTCTTAGGATTGCAGACAGAAAAGCAGTAAGAAGTAAGGAGGACGTGGCTAGAAAAGAATAGCCGAAGCAGGTTAGATGAAGGTAATAGGCATACGGATGTGTAGGGCAAATCAGATTCAAATCAAATCGCCCTGGTGAGGAGAAACTGAGAGTGCGAGGGTTTTGTGTTGAATAGATGAAAGGCAGATAGTTCTTGGGACGACAGATGGTATTACGAAGGGAGTTCTTTGAGTAAACGTTTTAAGCTGGTGTAATATTGTGGGAAGATTGAGTAACTCCTTTGTGATGGTCGTGCGTGGTAGAGCGAAGGAGATTCGTCAACAGAAGAAGACACAAGAAGGACATGAGGACAGATTGATCTCCTTCTTACCTTAGTTTGGTGGATGTAGTTGACTAGGAAACAATGCAAGACTTTATTTGGATGGCTGATGAGGTTTGAGAGATAGGGAGACAAAGAGGATGATGTTAAGTTCACGTATCCTGCACAACCAGGGACGGTATGAGCTTTGGTGAACAGAGAAACCTTTGTAGAAAACTGCAGTGATAATCCACGGGTGCGGCTGACGAGAACTGACTTGAGGACTAGGAATTTATGTGTAGCCACAAAGGAGGCGGAGGAGGGACTGGACCCCACCTGCACCTTCTTCCTCTATGTCTATCTACCTACCTACCTACCTACCTACCTACCTACCTACCTACCTACCTACCTACCTACCTACCCTACCTCAAGTACCTTGTACACTGTCTTGCGTATGTTTGTTGACTCTGCTCTCTCAGGGTAGGCAAGAACCTAGTGAACGTGAAATAGCCGCAGAGCAGACACCAGACTCGGGACCAGAGGGGGCGAGAGTGATGCACGATCGAAGCCAAGGTCCAAAATACGTAAGTGCCCAGGATAGATGCTGGAGATTGAGGCCTGCAAATTAAACAGTTGTCAGTACCAGACAAGAGATCACAAACTGAAATGGAGCATTTATGTCTCTCTGATTATCTCATTTACCATATCTCAAGATATTCCATTCAGCCACATATATTGGCGGGTTAGACTGACAGTAGTATGCTCTCTTTCTACCAAATGAGGTAGGACCTGCGCTCTGTAATAGGAAATTGAAAGATATACTGAATACGTAAAGAGCCAAACGAATGTGTAGGCACGACAAGACATGGAAAGCTTGAGAAACGAGTCGCTGTTCCTCATGTCTTACCTAGCTATGCTCTCTGCACCATTACTCCCATTAATCCCATTAATCCCATTATCATGGATCGCTGTGCAACCTTCTGAGGGTAAAGGTTGAGCAGATTCGGTTGAGCAGCCCCAAAGAGTAGGTGAAACATCCTCCGCTCCATAGCGCGAGGTTTATCGTTTATAACTTGGGTATCAATAGTTTATCATTTATGTGTAGTCTATAAACGGAATCTTTCAAAATATCGTTGACTCCTAAATACAATGCCAGCTTATCATACGGCAACACTGAAAGCAAGATACCATGCCTGCCCTACGGCTAACCTCGTACGTCATCGTCTGCAATAAGCATAAAGAGAGAAGAAAAGAAAAGAAACACGCGCGACACTGCAAGGTCGGGACTCGCAAGTGGCCAAAAAAAAAAAAAAGAAAAAAAAAAACACACGCACACACACGCACACACACGCACACACACGCACATATAGCTTCAACGCCATGTGAACATAGCTGAGAATTACTAATAGGCCCAGGATCACCTTTTCGAATAAGTATGATCTCCAACTCCATAGGCCAAAGGTGTCAGTCACCTCGACACGGCAAGGTCGAACGGTTGGTTCTCCCTGCATCCTATTAGCAACAGAAAATCTGCGCCGTGTCTGTGTGACAGGGTTGAATGTAGCAGAGCTTTCATGAACCAGAAAGCATTTTTGATTCTAATTTCCGCGGAACAGGAATTGGAGATCTTCGGGCTCCAACGAGTCCAGGGCGACATCGTCAGAATTGACCGTCGAATTGATCATCTTTGTCTTCTTCTCCTGCAGCTGGACAATTCGACTTTCAATCGAGTCCTCGATGCAAAGACGCGTGATAACCACAGGTCTGGTCTGTCCGATTCGGTGGACACGATCGGCCGACTGCCACTCAGCAGCTGGATTCCACCAACTATTAAAATGTATTGTCAGCACATGCTCTGCAGGGTTAAGCTGCCTGGATAACAATAGTGTAAAACTTACGGGTCAACTATAAAAACACGCGAGGCCTCGGTAAGGTTCAGAGCAACTCCTCCGGCCTTGAGTGAGACCAAGAAGCACTCTACGTCAACGTTATTCATGAAATGATCGATGGAGGCAGCTCGCTGGGCTGGGGACATGCTACCATCGAGCATGACAGTTGTGATTCCAGCTCGGCGAAGGCGCCACTCAATAAGCTGCAGCATACCAGTGAATTGAGAGAAGATAATGGATTTGTGTGAAGAGTTGTCGGACCGGAGCTTCTGTAGAGAGTGTACTAGCATCTCCATTTTTGTCGATGAAGTCCAGTTCTCCATACGAATTCGGTTGATGATGGAGTTCTTCTTGGTCATTTCCTGATCTTGCTCAATTTCTGGCTGCTCCAAGTCAATGGAGAGTACTATATGACATCTCGGGCAAGTCGGCTGAGGTGTGGAGTTGACGTAGCTAGAGGCACATGCCCGACAGAACTCGTGCTTGCACTGAGACTTGATGGCGTCCTCTGCAGTGTCATCACAGATGCAACAGACCATGATATTCACACCGGGCTCGTTGTTCTTCTTCAGGATGAGATCAGGATGGTCGGCAACCTGACGCATCTGGCTCAGGAGGCCAAAGATGTTGGCATAATTGTTCAAGACAACACCCTGTGCCACATACGTATCGAACTTGCGCTGGTTGTTATGCATGATACTGCCTGCCAAGTCCTTCTCGACTTCACCGAAGAACTGACGATCGATAATGATTTCCTTGAGCGGTAGTTCCATCGAGTCCATATGATCTTTCTTCTGACGCCGCAGCATAATTTTTGAGGTGAGTAGGCGAAGCTTGCGGAAGGCCTCTGCACCCTTTGAAGTTCTTCCGTAGGTCTGAATAGGGTTGAGAAGCTCCTGGTTGAACACTGAAACATGTCGCAAACCACCATGACCGCACTTCTTGCACTGATACTTGTCGTTAAGGCGCCAGTCCAAAGCAGAGCAGTCACAATCTCTGCAAAGATAGTTGGCAAATGGTTCAATCTTCAAGAACCGTACGAGGGAGAAGAATTCTCCAATACGATTCTGGAGAGGAGTGCCAGTGAGGCACCATCTGTAATTTGTTTTAAGTGCCAGACAGGCTTTGGAGGTCATAGTGGTCCGCGACTTGATGTAGTGGGCTTCATCCAGGATAACTCGATGAAAGTCGATCGAATGAAGCAGACTCTTCTCCTTGTAAATGCCATCTTTCTTGCTGACTCCTTTCTCTTGCTTTGCGTACATCGACTGAAGACTGTTGTACGACATGATAATCACATCATATCCCTTCAGCTCAGCTTTGGTCATCTTCTTGGTCTTGGTGTTGGATCCATGATAGACGACGGTTTTGAGGGTACCGTCGGTATAGGATTGAATTTCGCTCATCCACTGCATCAATGCTACTGGTGGTGCGAGAACCAGTGAAGGCTGCTTGGCTGGCCAGTCCGACATGACGAGGGACACGGCTTGTATGGTCTTGCCAAGGCCCATCTCGTCGCCGAGAAGTCCACCTTTCCATTCCGTCTGCTCCATCGCTTTCATCCAGGCCAGGCCATGAAGCTGGAACGGCTTCAGGTTTCGTGAGATATTCGTCGGTTGGCTTGCCGGCGGAGGGTTCACAACTGCTCTAGCTTCAAAATCCGCCCATAATGTCTTTAGGTACGGGTGGTTCTTCTCAAGCTTTGCCCGATCCCTCTCCTCACGTGTCATATGGTGGCCGACACGTGCGTTAATTGTTCTGCCACGCCTGACCCGTCCAACTGCATGAGGGCTTTCCGATGGAACATCGCCAAGATCTTCATCGTCATCGCCATCGTCATCGCTCCAATCACTAGGTGAAGCAGACACTTCAGAATCGGAGTCGAGCACAACGTTGGCATGTGGCCCAGTTCTGCGCCGCTTGGGAGTCGGCTGCGAGTCTTTGCGATCTATTCTGCGGCCCTGTTTGCGAGGCTTTGTGGTCTGAACCTCATCGTCGAAATCGTCAGAGGAGTCGTGCACAGCTATGTTGTCGGATTGATCGGAATCATTGACATCGGGAGACGAAGAAAAGCCATCTTCTGAGTCTGCAACGGACCCAGCTGGGGTTGCCTCTCTCTTTGATTTAGATTTTGCCTTGATGGATGCCGTGATCACATCGTCTTCCAAGTCAAGATCATAGAAGACCGGCTTTTGCCTCAGGCTCCTAGTCGAGCGCCTAGTCGACAATGTTCCTGAGTGCATGGGCTGTTTGGCTACACTGCTGCCCGCGAACTTGGTCTCCTCCGCTTTCTGTAACCTTCTGGCTAAGACTGCATCTGGTGAGGAATCAGAAAGCTCTTCATCACTTTCATCCAACTTTCGCTTCGAGGCTCCGTTCAAACTGTACACACTCTTGCTGAGAACCTTCTTGCTGTCAACTGGCGGCTGAATGGGTATGCTAATCTCGAGTCTAGAACCAGACTTCTGATTGACAGCGGTTGTCGGGAGAGGGGTTGCAACTGCACTGGTCATGGGCGTCGAGTAGCCACTTGCAGAGACAGAAGTGCTACCACCAGTGGCCGCAGATGCAACCGATGGCGCCTTGCTGCTCGAAGTCGAGAGTCTACCCCGTTTATGCTTGCCTCCCAACGATGACTTGCTTGCTGTTGCTCAAACAGTTTGCGACCAGGTTAGCGGCATGCCGGGAAACTGACGGGACGGAGGCAATCAGGACGTCCTACCAGGTGCCTCTTGTGCGAGGATGTCGAGATCATCATCGGCCAGCGCCTTTCCGGCACGAGCGAGCGAGCTGCGTGTCCGCCTAGTCATGAGCGCAACTTTCGTGGGTTTACTTGGTATAATTAGTGCTTCTCCACGCCCATAGATTGAGCAAGACCGCCCACTGCTTTAAAAGCCCTCTTGCTGGTTGTGACAAGTGGCAATTCGCACGAGAATCTCGCGACCTCCTGGAATGTCGGCCTAAAATGTTTCCCAGCACCTAGTCGATTGGTGGTTGAGCTCGTTAAAGATGCGCTTGGAGAGGAAGCTTCTACCGAAGCGCAGTCATCAGATTATTGTCGGCGGACGCGCAATTGGGATGAAATATCACCCCTGAAGTGGCGATGTAGTAAAAAAAAAAAAATTATAAAAAGAAAAAGAAATCCAAATAGGCTTAGACCGCAGATCAATGAGATCAAAGGCAAAGAAGAGGAGACTTCAGGATCTAGATCCAAGACTATGTTGGATTGATTGGTCAAGTCAAAGGCTCGCTCGGATATAGCAACCCCCTCTCGGAGATCAGCACCCCGACACTGATCAATGTTGGAGTGGCAAATCGATTCTGGGAGGTACGGAAATGCGACTGCCCTTGCAGGAACGCGCCCCGCAGTAGCGCGATGCAGCGGGGTTTGCTGTTCGATGCAACAAACACTTTAAAGTGGGGCATCCAGGAACCAGATCAGGGGGTGAGGCTTGGAATGAGAAGCTCTTGGCCCATCAACGAGCAAAGTTAACTTCAGTCCAAAGTCAACTTCCAGCAGCTCGGTGGCAATCTTACTGCTGTCACGATCTGCCAAGCTGACTGCATTGCGTCCCGTTTTTCGACTTCTATCCATGCATGACTTGGATGGCGGCACACAATCAAGCTTCTTGTTCTCGTCAATGTGGTCACGTGCTTACGTGCGATCTACGTGTTGATTGGTAAAACGGAGATTGTGAACTAGCTCCGAAGCCCCGCGTCATTGCCACCATCTGGGCAGGGAGGCGACCTACCACTTCCCTCCCTTGCTTTACCTGGTTGTGCCAAGCAGGCCTTGTCGTCTCTCTTTTTAGATTCGCTTGCATGATAAGCATTCACCATTTCATCACTTGGGCTTTGTTGATTGATATCCTTTTTATACTCCTCATTCTTCCTTTCCATAGGGTTAGGCTTTCTGTTCACGCATGCTCCCTGCTGCGCGGCTTGTCTCTGACCTAGCGAATAGCTCGAGAAAGTTCGAATCTGCAGGTTCAACATGTGGGTTTCATTTTCTTACCATGTCTAGATTTATTTGCTAATAAGTCAATCATCTGCTTTAGGAGCCGGTCCAACAGACAAAACAGACGGGACACCGAACCTCGGGCCCCTCGGAATCAAAGGATTGCTGGGCCGTAAGTGGCTGTATTCGCTTACGGTTGCAATTTTCATTGTACTAATATTTTCCTGGTAGAACCTCGGCCTTGACCGACTACTTGGCAGTGAGTACTGTGATTATTCGAACGCCTGAATCAAGGCCACTCTTTGACGCTTCACTAGGCAAACAACATTTCCGCAGCAGAAATTGCGCGTAATCATAGTCGACGACAGCAAGCAGCACTCACTGAGGCCGTAGCTGCAGAGGCTGCCGCGAACAGGCCTCTATCAACCAACCGCAATGGATCCTCACAACCGGCGTCAACTCCTGGTCCATCGAATCGATCTGGCAACCTCCCCGGTGCCTTGACGAACGCTTCTTCTGTGGCTGCACTCGCCGACGGTGTCAACCCCACAATCTACAAGAAGAAGCTAACCAAGGCTGAGGCCAAGGCCATTGAGCATTACAAGACAACTGACGACTTCGCAAATGCTAAGCAGTACTATCAGGGTAATGTTGAGGATGAGGATCAATTGGCTCGCATGTTCTACTTTACGGCCAAAAAGGCCGTCGGTCAGTTTGAGAACTGCGCCAACTGTGGGAAACGCTTTACCGTGACTGCTTACACGTCAGCGGATCCTGACGGGGGCCTTCTCTGCACTGCATGTGGCAAGGAGTTGGCCAAGGAGGCTCCCAAGAAGAGGAAGCAAGTCGCGTCAGGTGGACCCATAGGTAAACGGAGAGCTGCACAAAGCCGTGTTTTGGACGGTACGGCGTCTATTGGCGTCAAGAGCTTGGTGGAAATATGCATCCAGCATCTGTCAAAAAATATCGAACTTGCAGACGATCTCGGTGTGCTGCCAGAGCATGTTGTCGATCGGATTTCGCGCATCTTGGCCAAACGCCGCATGCTCAAATCGGAGGTTCTCCCCCTCTTCCTGCAACCAGGAACTCGAGCTCTCAGGATATATGACAGCGCCAAGTTGAGCTCCCAGGACATGATTAGTATCTTTCAAGTAATCCCGGATCTCAAGATACTTCGGCTACGGAACGCAATTCAGTTCAAGGACGAGGTTATGAGCTATCTCCTGGACAGACCAACAAAACTCGAGGTTTTGTCTCTTCATGGATGCAATCTCATCACGACAGAGCTGTGGGAAAGGTTCTTTGTGGAAAAGGGCGAAAGTTTGCACACCCTGCAGATTTATCGATGTGGCGATTACTTTACAGACGCAGTGGTTGCGAAAGCAGTTGAGCATTGTCCAAACCTCCGGCGACTCAAGCTGCAGGAAAACCTAAACGTCAGCTACTCAAGCCTGGAGTCATTGCAGACCCTCGGCAAACTGGAACACTTGAGCCTCAAGCTATGGAACAAGGATATACCCAATCCTGTTCTCGTCTCTCTAATTGACGCGCTGGGCCCAAAGCTTCAGACTCTGTCATTGAAGTTGGTTGAGGATGCCAACGACACTGTTTTGCAAGCAATCCACCGGAATTGCAAAAACCTTTCGAAACTGCGCATTACCGGCTCTAAAGCGTTCACGGATGACGCCCTTATGAGGCTCTTCACGGACTGGGCAAATCCTCCACTGCGGTTCGTTTCGTTCGAGAATTGCCGGAGCATGACGCATGGGGAGAACCTGGAAGAGGTCGGTCTTTGCGACAAGGGCTTTGGCGCTCTGATGGCGCACTCGGGCCGTAAGATACAGCACATAAACATTGAATCTTGCCGCCACATTTCAGCAGCAGCCTTTCTGGCCGCCTTTGACCAGGACAAGACGTACCCGGACCTCGAGACAATTGAGATCAGTTTCTGCGAGAATGTCACAGATTTTATCGTCGGCAGCATTTTTAGGAGCTGCCCAGCCCTGAAGTGGGTAAAAGTTTTTGGCTGCATGAAGGTCAAGGACGTGCTCGTTCCGCGCGGAAGGATATTGATTGGCGTGCCTACCGCTGCCGGAATGCAGATTGAGGGTTACGCTTGAGAGCCATGTTGTCGAGCAAACTAATGACTTGCTTTTGACTGTCAAGTTCAACTTTGTCATTTTTTTTTCCACATTTGCCGGTTATTCCATTGCGATAATCTGGCTTTGTATGACCAGGTATTGGAGGGACAACAGCACCGACTATTCATCGCAACTCATCATTAGACTCTGCGAGCACAAGATAGGTCTTGGTACAGAGAAGGAAGGTCCCAACATCAGTCCGACCAGACAGGTTGAGTGGGTTTTACATAGCACAATGAAGTTTCAATATCAAAAATTAATAAAGGCACCGTAGAGCACAATGGCATGGAAGTGTCAAACTGAAAATGAGAATCGTGGTATCATTCCGCTCTGCGCCAGCTTTGTTTGTGGTATCGTCATAATACATTAAAAGAGATGAAAAACCCCTGAACCCCGCAACTCCATAAAATGACCTTCATATTTCCCACATGTCGCTTCCAAGCAAAACATGAATAAAGAGTAGAAAAGAAGAAGAAAAACAACAACCAAAAGATTTTTTAAGCAAGGGTATTGTTTGCCTCAAGCGCACTAACAAAGTCGCGATCCATCTGGGCGTACAGGCTCAGCCTCTGCTCAAGCTCTGCGTCGCTGATGGAGTTGGCATCATCGCGGCGGAAGACGAACTTGTTGTCGCCGCAGGCGATCATGTCAGTGAGGTAGTAGAGGTGGGCGTTGGTGTCGAGGCCGAGCCTGCCGCCGTTGCAACCAATGTTGGCGAAGCCCTCGCAGACCTTGATGTCGGCGACGGTGTAGTTGACCGTGTTGGAGACGCCACCGTTGAGCCAGTACTCGGGGGTGACGTGCCTGTAGCCGAGGAAGATGGGCGGCAGGCGCGGGACGGGGTCGTCGATGTGAGTAAGGCGGTACTCGACGTTGCCGGCCTGCGTGGCCACCCATTGGACAAACTCCTGGTTGCCGACGCGCGGGCTGCCGAACGTGTACACCTGGACGGGGTAGCCCAGCTGGCGGAGGTAGACTCCCGCGATGGTGGCGATGGCGCCACCGAGGGAGTGGCCCGTCACGACGACGGTGTAGTCCGGGTTCTGGGCCCTGGCTTCCGCGATGGTGGCCAGCACGTCGGCCTGCACCTGGGACCAGGCCGTGGCCCAGCCCGTGTGCAGCTTGCAATCCTTGACAAAGTCGCAGCGGGACCAGAAGAAGGTCAGGTTGGTGATCCAGTTCCGGAGGCTCTTGGAGCCGCGGAGGGCGAGCACGATGTTCTTGCGCTTAGGGTCGAGCGCAAGGTAGCCAGCCGTGTTGGTGGAGGTGTCTTGGTTCAGAGAGCGGAGGATCTTGGCGCCGTTGGCCACGACAGCAGGACACCCGTTGTTGCTGCAGGCGATGGCGGCCCCGGAAGCGGCAGCATCGTTGCAGTAGGTCGCCGCGCTGTACTGTGCATAGAAACGGAAGTTGTCTAGGTCTCCCTCAGTGACGGTCACTGCGCGGCCTTCGACCGTCTTGCTGTAGACCAGTCCGGACGGGATAGCTGACGCAGAGCAAGAAAGGGCTGTGGCCAAAATGGCGAGTACACTGGGGAACTTCATGATGTTATTTTTTTTTTAGGGGGGTTGAGTGTGGACAAGGGTCAACGCCGTTAATACTGCGTCAAAGGGAATTAAGAGAGTGGGGAGGGCTGAGAAGGTAGAATGGTAAAGTCAACAGCCTTGATGTTAATCCTTTCTCAATAGAGGCTATGGACACAGGCCGATCTCATATTTAAGGGTGGTCCCGTAAGACATGTTTGCGAGGGTGCAGGGAGACGTCCTTGTAGATATATACAACGTGTCTGACAGGGACAGCATCGACGATGTTGAAGAAGAAGAAGGGCACAGCGGCATGGCGGATAAAGTGAGACAAGCCCGGCGACCCAGTATCCGCGTTGTTTTCCCAACAAAACGGCACTTGTATCCATCGCGTGCACCCCCGCATCTCCATCTTGGAGATGAGAAAATGTGAGCCTGACCGCCTTGGCCCATTCTTCAGTGCGGCCAATCCCTGAGGGTGCTTTGACAGCAGGAGAGCAATACCGGGAAGGGATATTGACAACTGGGGCCAGGGGCCGAAAGCCAAGGGTCACCACCGAGCGCGTATGATTTTTCCCTCTTCTTTCTCGCTCATAATAGGATCGTGGGGTTGCTCACTGGAGCTTACATCCTTGGCATATCACGCTGGGGAAAGATGATGGTTGGGTGGTATTTATGGCAGTGAGGTTACATCCGACCTAGTCTACACCCTCCAACTTCCCCCAATGACACCTCACTGACTTTGGCGACGCCATCAGTGGACGTGTCGGCGTCATGCGCGAGCTGAATAATGGAGGGATGGCCGCTAAAGAGGGTAACAGCTCCCCCCCCGACTGTTCTCCGTGTTGTGATTTGGGGAAGTTCTAAGATGCCACCGTTGTTGACTGGTGCATGAGTCGCACATAGACGCAAAAGACCCCTACTTTGTACATAAGTACCGTTGTATGCACGTCGATGTTTCTAGTGGATAATTTGGCATGTCGAGTTTTTAGGAGCACTAACTGCAACTGTAATAGTTCGCTGGTCCAGAGATGAAGCTGTGGATACAGGGAGGGTTGAGGGGAGGTTGAGTCCGCTTACGGCGGCCGAACCAGACATGAACGGTAGTATTTTTATCTTGTAAGTGAAGCAAGGTGAGGACCTTACGCGGCAGAATGTGGTCAGTGCAGAGGAAGATGGGGGCCATGTGGACAACAGAGTGGATTGCATTAAAAGGGTAATTTAAGAGCTTGGTTTAGGATTTTCTTGCTTGCCTTGGTTGCAAAAGTCGATGTGGTATGAGGAAGAATACCCAGCGTGGCAGTGACCAGTGAGGTTCAAACTTCGGAGACGCGATGCGACGCTACTCTTTTCTATTCGTAACAGATACGTGTCTTTCTTTTCTTAGACGGGGTGGCGGAGAGGTCGGGGAGGCCTTTCCTGCTTGGATTGGATGCGAGGCATCCATCTAGCATGAAAAGAAAAAAGGACCAAATCTCAACTTGTAGCTCGCTGGTTGGTTCTCGGATGATTCAACTGTTCTCTGCAAGATTCAGCCGCACGAACGGGACGGCAACTTGCATGCAGAAGCTCTGTAAGCTACTGTGCAAAGTACAGATTGGCATGGAGCTGATGGCTGCCAGAAATGCGGATCGCCACATTTAGCGTTCAGAATTTTGCAGGAGCGCGTTATTCGGTGGCAACTTGTGTGCTCGTATGTAACTGGACTCTTTTTTTTTTTTTTTTTTTTCTCTCCTTTCCGGTATTCCGGAGCTTGTCCAAAGTAGAAGCCTTCCCTAGGTGATTCGATTCTAGACCTGAGCAAGGAGCAGAAAAGGCTTCAACAATTGATCCACATTTTCTCAACAAGTTGTACTGCACTATTAAGCGAGAGAAAGGACCGAGAGGAGAAAAAAGAGTCACGAAGAGAAAAAGAGACAGAATAAAAAAAAAAAATTGGCTGGAAGGAAAGTCGGTCAGGAATTCCTTCTCATTGCAACGCTGCGGCCACGTGCAGCTTCCCAAATTGCAACATGAGGTACGAAAATGCTCCACCCCCACATTGTCGGCCCGTCACACTTCCAAGAAGTGATGAGCTGCGGTATCCTACAGTCACACATTTCTGCAATTCGGGGGAACCTTATTCAGTGCTTGGTCCGACGTCTCGACCCAGGTCTGGGAAGCTAAGCCCGCCCTTGCTCAACGCTGCATACCAATCATCACCTGCCTACATCCAAAGCTACTTGAAACCCCCGGTTTTATTGAAACTGCGGAGAAGAAGAAAAACAGGGAGCACTGACTCCCGCAAAGTGTGAATGGGACGGGACGGAGACGGGCTGACAAACCCTACGCTGAATGAAGGCTGATGGCGCGTCGTTTTCCTTTTTTGGGTCTGTTTTATTCTTGGTTTCTGTAATTAACTTAGGGCGCCCATCGGGACGCTACTCGGAAAGCTTGCAACATTACTACCGGTCGGTAGTAGAGTACCATACATAGTAAGTAACGTAGACATACCATGCGCTACCACGGTTGGCCTAAAGGAACAAATGAGGGGTAAGTAAATATGCAAACCCAAGATCTTGGTTCTGGGGCAGAAAACAAGGACCGGACATTTTCATCGATGCTATCTCGGGTGAGCACAGTCCGCTCTGCCTGACAAACCAAACTGCGATATTCCTCCAATTACGAAGTACTTTGTCCAGCGATCACAACCAGGTCTGGGAATTCGATGCGCGAAGGTCCCAAAGTTGGCAGTGGAGGCAATATAAAGGTGGATAAGCGGCAGCGAGTTTATGGTTTTGTTGCTTGGGGTTCCCTGATGCTGTGCAGATCATTGTCACGCACATATCGACACAAGCTTTTGCTGCGTTACGTATGCGTTCGCTAACCCACATATGCTACCGTTGTCCTTTGATAAGCACTTTTGAGTTTCTCGTTTGCGAACGTGATTTGATCCTTTGTTGTTTATTTGATCTTATTTTCCCACAATAGATATAGTGATACTGACTCTTGCATCCCTAACTTTGCGAAGTATCTCCGTTGTCTGAATGTCCTGGCCAGGTCTCTAGTCAACATGGTCGTGTTTGATGGCTTGCCACAGCTCAAGGAGCAGGAAACTTTTTCTTCACATCACCACACTTGTTTATTGCCTTTCATTTATGTTTGGTATTGGAAAAACATGGGCGCTAGCCCCGATCTCTGGCATAGTCTCAGTCTCGGTCCATTAGATATACCTGAGCTAGCAAGTAGGGGGTCAGCCTCGGATACTCGGCTAGAAAATCTCGATCATATAGCAAAGAAAGCATCTGCAGCTAGGAATTCGGGAGGAGGTGAAGGAGATAGCTACAAGTCGTCGTAAAACTCTTGACGGTTTTTTAAGCTAGGCATCCAAACAACGTAGCCACACGGTAGTGTCATGATAAACAAAGAGGCTGAGGTGGTCCTCGTTTAGAGGATGTAACAATGCCCTGGGGCTGTAAATTAGGTGATCAAACAAGAAAACCCACCTATCACGGATTCCTATGCTGCTCCTCTGACTTAAGGCCGTCAATACGAGCAAAATAGCTATTAGCATTGACTTCTGAAATCTTACGTTCCCCATTTCTCCCCCTGAAGAATGTTACTACCTTATGCATGTACGGTCCTACAACAAAGCCTTTACTTCCACAATTTCCGGTTGAAATCAGTACTTCCGTTGATACATACATGTCCTCGTATGATTTAAATTTTTACCCTTGTGAATGAAAACCGCCGAATGGATGTGTCTTAGTCTTGCACTTTCCGAGACCAGGAAGTACATCTGCATGTCAAACAATGCCAACAATGACGTCTCTCCAAATGCTGTATCTGAAGGAGCTTTCGGTTCAGCAAGCTTTTGCTGTTCCTACAGTGGTAGACATAAGTACGGAGTGCTAAATTCGAATTTTTCTGCCCATGCCTAGATGTATAATTTCTTTACATGGACGTAACACGCCTAGCTCCACACCTGCAGCGGCATAGCGTATATACGGTTTGCGGAGTAGAGTCTGAAGACACAGGTCATGAGATACCATATTATGCAACCTTTCCTAGAGCCCCCGAGTATCTTGCCAAGACCAATTATAGCTGGTGCAGGGTAAATGTGTCATGATATGACCATTGCCTTTGTATTGGTTGGTGATGCTTTGTCTGAACAAAACTGACTCCAGGGAACGTTGAACGAGTCTCACAGGTGAACACAGCTTTTAAAAGCAAGACCAGAATCATGATAAGCTGGTAATTTCAGTGGAGCCACATAATCATATGCTTTGGTATCCCCAAGAAGTCCAGATTTTGGGCGGGATGTAATCGTGAACTTTCGCCGACCACCCGTGCAGACATCGGTGATTTTTTTTTGTTTGTTTATTCTTTTCAAAAACACGTATCCATACACGGTCAAAGACCTCTAGAGATATAGTACAGATGTACAGAGCACGCTCAGGACGCGTGGCGCATCATTTCGAGCGTCGGGATCATTATTTTGTCCCCCTTCCTCTCGAACACAAAGTACCTCACCGCCAACTCTTCAACCAGCAAGACTCTTCCTCCCCTTGGCCTGCCTCCTCGCGAGCATCTTTCTTCCCTTGGCGGTCCTGACCTTGACCAGGAAGCCGTGCTTCCTCGCACGCTTGAGCCGGCTCGTCCTGGCGGTGGTCGGGCGCGGTCCGCACCGGATCTGGCCCAGCGCCGCCGGGTTGGCCGTTATCGATGTCTTTGGCACCAGGTCCAACGCCGCCTCGGCGGTGGTCGTTGGCATGGCCGGCTGCATGATGGACGGCGACAGAAGCGACGAGCATGGAGAGCGGAAGACTGGGCTGGCCCGTGGGCAGGTCGTCGGTCTCAGGATCGGTAGCGAGGAGAAGGTCCTGGATGGACCGGTCAGCTGGGGGCAAACTCCGGATGGAAAGAGCTACTCTCTAGACAAACCTTTGCGGCCCGAGGCTCTGCACAATAGAGCTTGGTATCCTAACCGTCCGCCTCGTTACTGCCCGCAACCCGGGGGCGAGCGCAGAGACCGACGCCATTGCGGTGGCCAGCCGGGTTATTGAATGGATGTGATCGATGCGTCGAGCGATCTAGAAGCTATAGCTGGTGTTGGGCGCGCCGAAAGCGGATTTCGCGTGGTGAATGGGGAGTAGTTTCGATGGCTTTTTTTTTTTGCTCCAGGGTGAGGTCACACGTTGAAGCTTTCCACAGAGCTGTCGTGATAATTTTCCCCGACAGGCATCTTTCTGTCTGCAGGGGTTTCTTCGGAAGAAGTGGGGCCCACGCGACACGACACGACACGGCACAGACCCATTTCTTACAATTCGATGCCCGCTGGCTGGAAATGGTTGATTGTTTCCCATCTACGCATCTTTATGGCCACTTTGACGTCAATTGTTTCTTTTCTCGAAGCAAAGGAGCCACATCTTGTTCTTCCAGATGTGATATTTCAGTCTTTTGGCTCGAAAATTGTAATGTGTATTTACAGCTCCGGCCCCGGTCGGTTTCCAATGGGCCAAGACAAAAGTACCCGAATCGTGTATGAAGAAAACCTAAAGCTGTTGAAGCTACCGATGGCGGCTACTAAGTTTTGGTACCAACTCTTCCATGTACGCAACTTGCGAGTGCATTTAACTGTATACCAGCGGAACCGGGTGACCTTTCTTTTGTCCATATTGGGCATGATCGGCGTAGGAAAACAGATGACACTAAATACGTCTTGCCATCTCATCGAGCGAGCCGATGAAATGGGTCCGAAATTAGCAAAGACGTGTGCCAGTCGCATGAAAGAACTGGCGAGAAGCAGCCCATCGGTAATTAACTGCCTTAGGACCAAAAATAATTCAACTTTCAAGTTGATGGGATTGTCCCAATAAATATCCCAGCTGAACGTGGCTCGGGTCCCGCATGTATGGTATTTGGCCAAGAGATGGTCGATCCCCGTCACCAACGCCGCCTCGATATTTGACCTACCACGCTACAGTCGACTACCTAGTCATCTCAAGATTGCCAAGACGTGTCCCAAGCGGTGAACCTATCAACAGCTGAAAAGATGTCAGCCTTATTTGCTCTTGGCGGCCCCCTACGCATGCAAAATACAACTACTTCACACTTACTGTTTTTTTTTTTTTTTCTTTTTTTTTTTTTTTGTTTTCTTTACGGCTCATCAGGAAGAGTATATCAGCCGGAGCCCGGAAATTTGAGACAACTACCTATCTAGGTAAGGTGAGCAACTCCTTTTGGGTCGCACAAAAACTTCTGGGTTTCGTTTCTTGTGCCGAGGCGTCCCGTTCTTTTCGGTGCGGGGAAGAAACTGTAACGATCGAAGGATTATGAGGCTGATTCATCGGAACCCAGGATGGTGCCTATTCAGGCCTTGCGTGTCTTCTTTATGCTCGGGCGAATGAGGATGTAGATATGCCGATCGATGCCTTTCGCGCCACATTGATTTGCAGGCTAGAGTATAAAGTTTGATATTCTTTCCCGCCTTACATGTGTCCCCTACTTGAATACATATTTTACAGCTGAAGGCCGTGTCTACATCTCTGGAAATATACTCTTTCGGCCGTCAGGATGACCACCGTGGTTGAGAACACGCCTACAGGTGTTATTTACAAGGCCGCCAAAACATTCCCTGTGCCTGATCTAGATATTTTGTCACTTTTGTTCGGTTGGTAACCCCTCAAAGTTTCTCCCTTGGTAAACAGTGTAAGGAGTCCAGGCCTGGCTCCCAGCCTCGACTCCAAACGTACAACGCTATGAAGGACACCGTAAATAGGCCTTGACACCAGAAAACATAAAGTGCAGGGCCTCTCGTTTGCACTATTTAACTAACGCACCCTTCCTCCAGACTCAAAACATACAGCAGCAACTCCGCAGACCGTCATCCACATCTCAGCAGATGACCCGTCTCTGCAGTTGAACGTCTCACGTGCCAGGACCCTCACGCACGCGACGTCGGCCGCCCTCCGGCGCCACTTCAACATTGGCGCCGACGGTCCAGGGCGGGACATAGTCTCGGTCGTCTCAACGGGGCACTACCTCCTGCCAGTGCTCTGCTATGGCATCATCGGCGCTGGAGGAGTTCTTTCGGCCGCCTCGACTGCGTCAACGCCTAGTGAGCTGGCCAGGCAGCTCCTGAGCAGCGAGAGCAAGATCTTCTGCTGTGTGGAGGGCCTGAAGGACGTCGCCGTCAAGGCGGCCGAGGAAGCAGGCTGGGGCCGGGGTGGCGGGGGCAGGTTGTTGGTCATGGGTGAGGGCAGAGAGTGGACGCTAAAGGTTGTCCAGGCCGACGGCTCGCTGGGGCGGAGCCTTATCGATGAGAGCGACTTGCTTCCCTGGCAGACCATCACGGACCGAAAGAAGCTGGAGGATAGTTTCGTCATCATGATATACAGCTCAGGAACTACGGGTCTTCCAAAGGGTAAGCAGGCAACTGAAATACAGAACACCAAAAAAAACAGGGGCTCGGCAGCTTGTGCTAGGGAGGGATTTGCCGCTGACAAAACTACAGGCGTCAAGCTCTCGCACCGGAACCTTGTGGCCCAAACCGTCATACCAGGAGACTTGATCAGGCAGTCGTGGGGCGGACCGCAGCCTAGTTGGGATTATCGCACCCTGGCGCACCTGCCGATGGCGCACATCGCCGGGATCCAGGGCTACCTCATCAACCCCTTCTACGTGGGCGGGGCGACGTACTGGATGCCACGGTTCGACTGGCACAAGTTCCTCGGGTACAACAAGCAGTACAAGATCACCATCTTCTTCACGGCTCCGCCCATCTACCTGATGATCGCCAATAGCCCGGACGTGACGGACCAGTTCGCGAGCCTCGAGATGGCCATCAGCGGCGCGGCACCGCTGGGCAAGGAGCTGCAGCTCGCAGCAAGCCGCAAGCTCGGGACGGGCGGCAACGTCTTCATCAGCCAGACGTGGGGCCTGAGCGAGACGTGCGGCAGCGCGACGCTGATGCCGCCCGGCATGGACGACGACACGGGCAGCGTCTCGGCGCTCATGCCCAACATGGAGGCGCGCATCGTGGACGACGACGGCCGCAACGTGGAGCCGGGGCAGGCCGGCGAGGTGCTGCTCCGCGGGCCCGTCGTCTGCAACGGCTACTTCAGGAACGAGGCGGCCGACGGGGAGAGCTTCGTCACCGACGACGACGGTGGCCGCTGGTTCCGCACGGGCGACGTGGCCCACGTCCGCGGTGGGCTCGTCTACATCATCGACAGGAAGAAGGAGCTCATCAAGTACAAGGGCCTGCAGGTCGCGCCCGCCGAGCTCGAGGCCCTGCTGCTCAGCCACCCGGCCGTGCTGGACGCCGCGGTCATTGGCGTGCCCGCGGTCGAGGGCGACGAGACCAGCGAGGTGCCCAGGGCCTATGTGGTGGCGGACCGGAACAAGATCGACGCCGACGCCATCAAGGACTTTGTCAAGCGCAACGCGGCCAACCACAAGCAGCTCAGGGGCGGCGTGGTCTTCCTGGACGCCATCCCCAAGAGTGCTGCTGGCAAGATACTGAGGAAAGATCTGAGGGCGCTGGCCAGCAGGGGACAGAGTAAGCTGTGAGGTGGGATGAGGGGGAAACTGATGAAAAGCAGCCCGAGGATGCCGCCATAGTACGGCAGGAAACAATTAGGTGCATCCAAATGTATTCATATCAGGTGATATCTGGTTGTCCAGTCTAGTCAATTACTTTATGAATATATACATGTATATGTATATAGGTTTATAAATATATATTAATTTTTCTTTATTCGTCTCCCGCATTCACACTTGGTGTTTTTTTTTTTTTTGTCCTGTTACAGTATCTATCTAGGCCGCTCTCGCATCCCGGATCTGCCCGCAGCTGCCCGCAGCGCAATTCTCCTCGTATAATGAATGTATAATGACAAGCCGAAAGGCATAGGACGAGATGTTGCGATGATTCGTGGCCTTCTGAGGCAGCCAACGAGCGCAGGGATGGAAGAAAACGTCCACGGGTGTAATAGCATGTAAGTGGCAAAGCGCACTTCGTAAGACGACTTTCCTATCAGGGCAAGCAGCTGAGCCATTGTTCCTTGACGGTTCGTTTATTGGCATCAGTCAAACATCGGATGGAGGAGGCATACCCTGGTGGAGCACTCCCGAACCGGGGACAACCCTTTTTTTTTTCTTCCTCTATGGTCAAGGGTATTGTTATCCGCACCCACAAAAAAAAAACCCACTTTCAACAACGCCTTCTTCCCCTTTTATTCCGGCCCTCGCTATTCCGTTCAACGGATCCCGGGATGTTACCCCTATCTTTTTTTATACCGCATAGTCATTTTGGTCCGCAAAGACCCTAGGGAAGATCTTCAGAGGCATCCGAAGGGTAGTTTGGGGAGCAACACAAAAATAAGTAGCTGAGTAGCATCGACATCGCTAAGATCGTGGGATCCCCGTCTGCAAAGGCCCTTTCCTTGCCCATGCTGGAAAGACGGAAGAAAGAAAAAAAAAAAAAAGGTGGACGAGTCGCGCCGACAACTGCGCAAAGCAAGGCAAGATGAACATTACATATCAGACCAAAACAAGCCATACTGCTGTTATTATTATCAGCAATGCCCACATGCTCATGACGAAAAAATGATATTGAAACCTTCTATTGGGCTTGCAGTCCGATGTCTCGTGGTGTTCGGAAACCGATTGACGTCGTCGTGCAAGCACAATGGAGAATCGAAGCGACCAGATGAAAATTTGTGCCACTGGGCCCAAAGTCCCTCTGTGTGGTTTGGTGCTCCTGTGTATTCCTTTGTGTGTAATGTGCAATAAGTTTTCATGCGACGTTACCTTTTTCGCACCCTGGATGGAGGGTATATCTCGGCAATCGTGCTGTCCATCGGCTTTTGGCTTACGATGTTTTTCTTTTTTTTTTCTTATTCTTTTTTGAAAATATGATCACGAAAATGTGCACCGCCAGTCATGATTTGTGCTCTCGGAGACTTGCCCCATCTGGGCAGGTGATGTTGAAGTGGGCGTTCGTAAACGCCACATAACTAATACCTGCCTAACTTATTTGAACCGTGAATGCGTGATACTTACAAGCACCAATTGATCATCGGCATGTAGACCCGGGTGCCGTCGACGACAAGGGCCTTGAACGGATGATCGACAGCAACGGTAGCTTGGTCGAAAAGCCGTTGGTCATCTGTGATCGGAAGAAAGGCATGGCGTGGCGGGCAGCGGTTGTTTTAGAGTCCCTCACCTAAAGAAGAAACCCTGGTTCTAGACAAAGGAGTGGATGTTGTCCAGCACATGCATGCACAGCGGCAAGAGTGGTTCGACAGATTGTCAATTCCTTCTGCATCTCTTGGCAAACCGACAATGTTTCATAAAACACAACACATTTTTCAATGGTACACGTGTGGTAGGTCTGTCTTGCATCTATTAGAGAAGCAAAATGGTTGGTTTTGCCCATTGCAGTTTCTGTCAGTCTAGACTAGCAGTAGCAGTAGGCTAGAAGTATACTGTAGTCAGTCGGTCACTGGGCAAAACTGGGTGGGTACTTTGCGTCGTAAAAATTGTGATTGACGGTAAACTTGGTCGCTCGAGAGCCTCAAAAACCTCCGAGTGGTGTCGCAGCTGCAAGGCACGGCAGCCAATGGAGCTACGACCGACCCAACTTGGCTAACCCCTAGGTGGGGTGAACAATGGTGGGGGGCATCCTTGACCAGACAGACGAAGCCAGGCACATCTTGCCCGTGATTGGCCCATCTTTGCCAACCATCCAATCCCCATTGCCCATTGTATTCGCTGGGCGTTGCTTCAGATTCGGAAAAAGTCACCCGCCACCATCTTGAACAATTTCCAAACTGGCAAGACAGGATAAATTACGCAAGCAAGAGCAAGCGTGTCTGTCTTGTGCGTTGTCGACGTTCAACTACATCATTGGCTCTCAGCAAGCGCCATTCCGCTGAAAAGAAAAAGAAAAAAAAAAAAAAGAAAACGCGACAAGGGCGTAACGCAACGCAATACGGGCACGACTGGCAGCAGCTTGACTCTGAATTACTAGGCCTGCTAGGACCAGACTAAGATATCTTCAATGCTGTCAATCATTATGCAGTGGAGTGTGGCGGCCTCACTGGAAACACCCGAGGTAAAAGAGGCGCAAACAAGATCTTTGCGGAGAAACAAACGAGGCGCGTGGCCGTGGCGCAAGCTGTACGTGGACTTGTCGACCTGGTCATGTTTATGCGGTGGAGAAACTACTCGGTCATGGCGGAAACCGCAGTTCATGGTCAGCGCATCAAGATGGGGTGAAGCTTGGCCCGGACGGGAGTATCTGGCACTGTGGCACTGACTTTTGACTGACAGAAATCGGCCGAGATAGATCAATACAGCACTGAGAAAAAGGGTAATATTATAGCTCAGCTCGAGTTCAGACGACAAGTCTGGGGAGGTGTGCGCTGAGTAGTATGTTGTTATCAGTTACCATTGAGACACCCAAGGTCCACGTACAAGTGCAACCGACAGCAAAACCGTTGGTCACATTGTCTAATAGACCACAGCAGCTTGATTGCATGTCCTTCTGATGTTGATCATGGTCATCTCTTGTCCCGAAAACGACGGGAAAAAAACACACGCACGAACGGACAATCAACAATTAAATTGGAACACAAGCGTCTTTTTTGTTCTGTGGTTTCGTTTCAAGGTCGCATGCTGAATAGCCAGGAACAAGGCCCGGATTCGACCCGAGCTGGCGCTGTCGCTTCCCTTGCCCCCCGCAATTAGTGGGGTTCAGCCCCTGTTGTTCTTTTTTCCCAAGCGACTGCCGGCGATCGGCAGTAGGAGTCACACCTTGCAGGGACAGCACGGCGCTGTGTAACCAATCAATGATTAACCGCGAGCGAACCCCTGGGAATATGCGATGCGCCTCTCGGCCCCCTTTTTACACGTCCGTCTCCATCGAGAACAATCCACAACCACCAAAAAAAAAAAAAAAAAAAAAAAAAAAAAAAAAAAAAAAAAAAAAACTGCCACGCAGAAATGATCTCCTTCTCCTTTTTGCAATCCCTGTCCCGGTAAAGGAAACATGGCAAAAGACAACGCTGAGTGGCGTAGACCGGCCGTATTGTAATTACTGTTCTGGGCTGTAGTAGTAGGTAATGCAGCTGAGAGGCGCAAAGCTCCACTCCACACATACACACAACCAACACACATACACACATACCATGATCCGCAGCTCGGGTAAGAGGAACCCAGCCTTTTCCAAGGATGTTGCGCCCTACCTACTGTGCTGTACCGTATGTGCAGTACTTCCTAGACGGGCAAGACAGGGCTGCATGCATGTCTTGGGATGATGTACTGTACAATATGGAGCAAACATGAACAAAGCGGTTATATAACACTCATTCTCCCACACCAGTCCGTCCATTGTAGCATCTCTATTCACTTTCATCTCAGTTCAGTTTGACATCGGATTAGTCGTCGAGTTTCAACGGGTGATCCTTTCTTTGGTTTCTTTCTCTTTTCTTTTTTTTTCATCCACTTTCTTTCTATTCTTGTCATTGTTCTTTGGCCCAATCTTTGCCTTTGTGCATAGCAAACGACAACAACGACAAGCCGGTCTTCTCCATCTCGGATTATTCAACAACAAAGACAAGAATTCATTGTTTGCTTTGAAGCCAGGTGCCACTCTTACATCAGACACAAGGACAGTCGAGCCTTTCAGATCTCGCTCACTTGCTCGTCAACTATATTCTTTTTCATTTTTGTTCTCAACCCTGACACAAACACGCCAACCGACGTGTAACTTCGAGGACAATCTCTTTATTCACATTCTCTTCTATTTTACTCACGGACAATCCGCCATTGTCCTATTGTACACATTGTAGCCGCGTGTGTGCCCCGTACATAAAAAGGGACCGACGACAGTCGCTTGTTACATCCGTCAACTTGGCATTTTTCTTTTTTATCCTGTCAACAAACCACACTCGATCATACCTTCCGATCAGCCATCATCAAGCTTTTATCTGCTTTCATATTTTCTCCCCCATCTCATCAACAAGCCATCAGATTAACCAGCACAACGGCAACAACAATAAAAGATGCCTTCTCTCATGAGCACAGCATCTTTGGCCTTCGCGCTGGCCGCGTCGGTCGTTAACGCCCACATGGAGATGAGCTTCCCTGCTCCTCTCAGATCCAAGTACAACCCCGCCGCCAAAACCGTCGACTCGGACATGGTCTCGCCTCTGTCGTCTTCGGGCTCCAACTTCCCTTGCAAGGGATACCTGTCCGACCTGGGCACGCCAGCCGGCAAGCCTTCTGCGACCTTTTCCCCGGGCCAGAAGTCAAACATGACCATCATGGGCGGTGCAGCCCACAACGGCGGCTCGTGCCAGGCCTCGCTCTCGTACGACAAGGGTAAGACTTTCAAGGTCATCCAGTCGTGGATCGGAGAGTGCCCCATCAGCGGCGGTTCCAGCTTCGACTTCACCATCCCTTCCGACGCCCCTGCCGGCGACGCTGTCTTTGCCTGGACCTGGAACAACAAGGTCGGCAACCCGGAGCTTTACATGAACTGCGCTGTCGTCACCATTGGAGGTGCTCCCAAGAACCGTGTCCGCGGCATGCAGCCTCGTGCCGCCGTCGCCTTTGCGCAGCGCCCGGCCCCCTTCCTCTCAAACATTGGCAACGGCTGCAAGACTGAGAACATGGTAGTCGACTACCCCAACCCTGGCCCCGATGTCATCCACAAGGGCACGGCGACCAAGCCTACTTGCGATGGTGGTGCTGGTCAGGGATCTGGTGCTGGTGCAGCAGCCCCTTCGGCCACTTCGTCGGAGAACCCTGGTATCCCTTCCGCGGCCCCTACTTCGGCCAACCCTGGAATCCCAACTCCCGCCCCTTCTTCAGCTAGGTTAGTCTCTCCCTCTACCCTCGTCACCTCTCTCATCCCGTCCTCTACTGCCCCGGCTTCCGAGGCTACCTTGACTTCTCGCCTCGATTTCATCCCTCCCGTTATTCCTATAACTAACAAGAAACCCAGCGCCACTCCCACTCCCAGCGCTGACCCGACCGGCTCCCTCCCGGGTGGCGTCTTCATCACCGCCACGAAGCCCGGTGCCGCCGCTCCGACCGCCCCGGCTGGGGGTGCTAACGGCACTGCCCCTACCGGCCCTACTGGTGCCCAGCCCGGCGGCGCCCCGGCTCCCACCGGCTCGCTCCCCTCGTCCGGCGGCGGCAGCACTGCTCCCGTCTCGGGCCAGCAGTCCGGCGCCTGCACAGACGAGGGCGCATATTTTTGCCTTGCGGGCACCAGCTTCCAGCGCTGCGCCTCGGGCAGCTGGTCCTCGCCGATCCCCATGGCCCCGGGTACTTCTTGCACGCCTGGCCAGTCGGCGACGCTCTTTGGTCGCTCCAACAACAAGGTCCGCCGCGCTGGTGCGCGCAAGTTCACATCTCCTGTGAGTGCTGCTTAAATCTTTTCTGTAGAAACGGGAGGGCTTTTTGATCAAAGACATTTGAATGAATCATGTTTAACTAACATATTTCTCAAAGTGGACTCAGGCTTAGTGGGCACATGTCTAAGTGATGTCTGAGCATTGCCGCGTGCATCACGACACACAAACAATGGGGAAACCCTCCTCTCTTCTCTTCTCTTCCATTCTTGAACAAACCTTTTTTTCTCTTTTTTTTTCCTTCTTTGACAATGACCCTGTTTTCTTTCATTTGCAATCTTTTGATACCCCGCTGCACAGATATCTCTGGGATTCATGGCGGACTTGTGTTTTCTTGTTTTTTTTTTCTTTTTGTTTCTTTCTCCAACCTGAACTTGATGTTCCTAAGGTCGGCAACATTTTGAGGAGTGATCATCCCCTTTTCCCCATTTTTTCCATTCTTCAACTTTCACATGGACGGACGGTCTGCATAGACACATAAAACAGTGTGTGGCTGGCGTTTTTCTTTTTCTTCGTTTATCAAGAAGGCTTTTGTTTTCCCTGTGCTCATATCTTTCACAAAAACGACCTCTCTCTCCTTTTTATCAAATAACGGACCAAAACGATACAAAAAAAAAAAGATAGGCTTCTTTCCCTCCATGTGCATTAAGAGCACTATGGAAATACACAAAAAACATATCTCACCACACATACCTTGCTGCCTCGCGTATTTAAGATGAACTCTTTTTATATTTGCCCAAAAGTCGACCAAACGCAGCAGAACTTGTACAATCTCGCACCACAGAACAAGAACTGTGCTTTCCCATTATTGACTTATTCTCTTGCATCTTTCGCACAACATCACTAGTGCCATGGTCAAGACCCTATAGACTCTCTCCTTGCTTGTAACAACTGTTGCAAGAAAGAACGTCGTGGTGATTGAAAGACGAGAGAGCCTATCTAGCAGTTTATGCACAAAGGGGAATCAGTAAAACTGAAGCATGGACGGCAGTACCATTTACCGGATACAACAATTAGGGTTTGATTTTTCCTCGCCTGAATTTTACTACTGGACTGCACACAACATCCCCTTGCTGCTCGCCCCTGCTCCCAAAATGATAAAACAACTCGACCCTTTTTACACCACCATTGCCACTTGATTCTCGAAGCATCAAGGGTCCAGTTATCGTATATACAATTCACCGCAGTTTATTGCAGCTTGACAGGGCTTTCCAGGCATCTGGCCTCAATTTGAACCCGCTACCCTCCCATCCAGCAACCCAAGAGTTCTTTTCTTTTTTTTTTACTTCTAGTTGCTGACTATGGCAAACACCAACTCATCACCGCCCTCAGTAACCATTCCCCCCCAGTGCGTCTATGTCCGCTATCGAAAAGACAAGGAGTGAGAAGGGCCAAGTATACAAAGTACGTTAAGGAAGACTTCCGTCCAACCAAAAACCAAGAAAAAAAAATTAGGCTTTTGTGTACATGTGATGCTTGAGGGAATGGGTGAAATGCTGGACGAGATGAGCTGTTGATAGGTTAGACTAGATGGCGGAAATCCTAACTGCTTGCCCTCCCATCACAACCTGTATGGTCAGTGATATTGTTGAGTTGGCAAAGGGAACAAGTGAGGCGCCAATTTCTCGGAGTCTAATCCATGCGTGATATGAAAAGTCCAAGAGTAAAAAGCTAGAGTAAAGCTATCCCTCCCTCCCGCCGTCCTCCATCGAAGACTGCAAATCTCCCAAGCCTGGCGAATGCCAAAACGGACCCGTTCTGCCCTCGAGCGAGGATGCCAGGACAGCTTGCGCGACCGGCCCAACCCATCCTTGGTGCGAGATGAATACCAGCCATGTTCCCCCCCCAAATCAATGTAAGCTGGTAGCCATCTCGGCGTAATAGCAATCTCGCGGTCCCGAGATGCGGCGCTGTGCTCAGCATAAACATAGATGGAAATAAAGTGGTTTTCTTGGGGATTCCGATCCTGCTAAGAATCAGATGTGGCGGCAATCAAAGATGAAATTGATTTGTCCCAGAAACCAGATGAAAATCTTGAGCAAGCAACCTGGTGAAATGAGTATTGCAATGTTACCATCTAGTCACAGTCGAAGACGCTATGACAAAAGCCTCGTGTCGCCCACGGCGCTTCCGAGTGCTTCATCAAGTCGGAAAGAAAGGCTGAACGTCTAGGGTCTGTCGCGGGGACGCTGAGAAGGACGCTGTAGTTGCTCGGTGCAGCTGTGATCTCTCATTTGCCTTCCTCAGGGGCATCGGACTGGCGGCCCTGTTGGCTCATTGGCAGCTGATGACCTTGCTGACCACCCTGATGCTGACCATGCCTAGCCCCACCGCCATAGTTGTTGTTATTGTTGTTACGGTGTTGACCGCCGTACTGGTGCTGATGCATTTGTGGGCTGGATCCATATTGAGGGCCTGCACCGTTATAGCCGCCCCTCATTCCCACTGTACGTGTTCTTGTCAGCCACGGACATTTCGACACTCAAATCTTGATGGTGAAAATCATTAATAAGAAAGAAAAGGAAACCTACTGTGTCCAGGATGACCAGAGGGAAACACAGGCTGCTGGAACTGCATGCTGGGACTAACACCATACATAGGCTGGCCCTGCTGGGAGCCCTGCTGAGACATCATCGCAGCCTGAGGCCTCCCAGGACTAGGGTAGCCCCCAGTGGCACCAGGAATGGGCTGGGGCGCAGCTGCGCCGCCTGGAACGAACTGCTGGTGACCGCCTGGGTACATCATCGGGGGACCGCCGGCCACCATCTGGTTCGGAGCGGGTAGAAACTGCCCTTGGATCATCGGGACCGTCATTGGGCTACTGTTCTGCTGGGGCATATACTGCGGGTTGTTGGAAAAAGAGCGGTAGTTATTCATCTGCGGCGTTGAAGGCATAAAGGGTGGCATCACGCCCTGCTGGTACGGAACCTGTGCAGGGGATCCCATTGATGGTGGATATCCGATAGGCACCTGGGGCATCCGAGGAGAGGCATAAGACTGAGCTGAGTTGGAGTGCATCATCCTATGGTCGTCTCCGCCAGCATAAGAAACGTGTGGCATGTGGCCGTGCTGGGCTCCAGGCATCTGCATGGGAGGCATGTGCGGAGACTGCCGAGGTGCAAGGTTGTGGGCGCCCTGCTGCATATGGAGCGGCAATTGATACTGATGAGCCATCATTGCATGCGGCTGATTAGGCGTTGCCATAGAACCACCTCCATAAGGCATCTTCTCGAGGTACTCAGTGTATGTCATATGCATCGTCGAGTCAGGTGCCTCGTCATCCTTCAGCTGCCGCCATGTGGGCAAAGTATCATATGCGGGGCGCAAGCCCTCGTTCTCATCCCAGTTGCGTCCAGCGGGGGGTGTCGCAGTCTTGATGTGGGCCAGGATGTTGCACTTCTTGACGTCGACAGCTTTGGTCTTGCGGCGAACCAGCGGTCCCGGCGCGAGGGTCGATTGAGGCGGCACTTCGATATTGCTCATGCCCAAGCCAGAATTTGACCCATTGCTGGGTCCCCCGCCATTCGGGTTGAAGGCAGGTGCAAACGCGTTAGGTCTGAATTCATGGCTGTTGGGGTTGAGCTTGGGGTGCGCCATGTGCATCTGTAGTGGCGGTAATTGAGGGTTGTAACCCACAAGATTCGCCGGTCCAGTAGGAGGGGGACGTTGGTTCGGGAGCGCATGTGGCATGGCCATCTGCTGCGGGTTCCTGTTGGACTCAACCGCGCGAAGCCGCGAGCTCAAATTGCCTCCGGCTTGCCGGCCTTGGGGTCCATACTGCGACGCTCGGCCATCACGATAAGAGTTGTTGTATCCTCCAGACGGAGTATAAGACGGACGGTTTGAGGGGTGGCGCTGGTTCTGGTTAGCCGAAACCGGGGTCTGCTGGGGCGCTCCAGATCGCGATGCGTTGCGAACTTCTGGGGTAGCTTGAGGAGCAGTGGAATTGACGGCATGTGCCTGGTCCTTGCCTGACTTGACGGCAGGCTGTTTGGCCGGAGTCTCAACATCCTTTTCCTTGGTCAGTTTGGCCTTAGCAATCTCCTCAGCATTCTGCAGAGCCTTCTCTTGGATGGCCTTTTGCTTCGCCGGGTCCTTGGCAATGATGGGGATCAGGTCGCTTGGCACAGGAGTGGAGAGCTTGAAGCTCTCCCCGAACTTCTTGAGGTCTTGCAGCTTGTCGCGCTGATCGGCCTTGACTTTGCTTGTGCGTGCCTCCTTTGCCTTCTCTCGTTCCCGTGACGCAAAATGCCTGAAATGGAGAACAAGGTCGCGCTCTACTGTGGAAGTGGCACTAGGGGCTGCCGCACCAGGCTTCGTTTGGGGGGAAATTGCCCGGCCAGCTGCAGCAGCGGGCCGCAAAGAAGTCGCGGGTTTCGGTTCATCCGTCTTATTTGAATCCGTCGTCTTGTCGGCTGATTTTACCTCGGCTGCCTTGGGGTCTGCCTTTGCATCCGTCTTGGGCTCCGGCTTGGGCTCGGATTTTGGCTCAGGGGTCTTGGCCTCAACATTTTTAGGTGCGGACGACTTGTTTTGAACATTCTTCGAGGCTTTGCTTTCAGTCGAATTCTGCGTCGTTGGCTTTTTCTGGCTACCCTTGAGCTGCGACGAGATAATGGCAGGATCGACGGGCGCGCCAGCAACCGAGCCTTGTCCCGCACCAGTTGGTGCGCGCTTCGCAGGAGGGGTGTACTTGTTTTCTCGACTTCCACCCAGCGGGGGGAAGTCCTGGCGGCGGACTCCACTGTACCTAAGCAAGTTGTTAGCTATAATTGAAAGCCCCGATGTTGTCGAGGGACTCGATACATACTTATCCTCCTCGTCACCCTTGGCATCGTTGCCGCCTGAATAATCCATCACACGCTCCTCTGCCACGTGCGAAGTTGTCGGCGCGCTGCCGAGGATCTCTTGCTCCTTGCGCTTAGCAAAAGCATCCCTCTCCTTGTAGTTAGGGTGGTTCCTGTTGATGGCCGTCGTATACAAGTTTTCATTATAGCTTGTCTTAACACCGAACTTCTTCTCATTGGTCGCGAACTGGTCCCATTTACCTCCGTCTTGCGAGGAGTCATTCAAAGACATCCTCTCGAGACTGCCATCGATCTCGGAGCCGCTGTCCGGCACCCAGGGCTGGAGGACACGCTCTACTCCAGGCCGATTTTTGGATATGGCCGTGTCTGTTCGAAACCCGGTGCGATTTCCTGCAATCAAGATTTAGCGTCACCCATGATACATTTGTCCGGGCGGTTCCTTGCTGCATACCGTTCTGCATTTTACCATCTTTGTTTGTAACATTGCCACCAGTGTTGCGAGCCTCAGACACATCCTTTCTCGAGAAAGTCATTGTGGGCTCTTCCCTTTTTGCTGATCCGTTTGAAATGTCGCCGGGGCCCTTACGCCGCTGAACCATCCTCAGAAAGAAGCTGGACGGATCTGCCTGGTTGTGGGCATAAATGCCTTCGAACTCAGCGCCAGAGTTGAGAGTAATCCGGGCTCGTTGCCCCTAATCTCGAACGAAAGAATTGTGTTAGAAACGGCAGTGATTGATGTGACGATGAGGACAAGTCAACGTAGTAAAATGAGTGGGTAAGGTAGTAGTGGGTTGTGGGGATTAAACTACAGAATAGTGGATGTGCGACAGAACCGCAATTGAAATGAATGTGGGAAGCTTGACTTGATCCAAAATTGAAATTGACAACAATAGTTGACAGGTCGATCCAGGAATGTTGAGACGAGGTAGGTGTTGCAAAAGGGCCTAGGGATATTAGCTCACCTCACGCAGCGATTCTATCTTTGACTGCTTGATGTTGTCGGCGTGGTTCTGTTGTGGAGTCTGGGTCGATCTACCCGTAATAGGATTCTTGGCAGAGGTCCAAGCCTTCTGCGCGGCGGGAGGCTGTCTGCAGAGAGGAAAACCGGTCGTGTCAGTCTTGGGTTAAATTTCCGCAAGCAATTGATGAGAGGCTTGGTCGAAAAAAAGCTGGCGAGTGCGTTCCCACCTCGTGTGCGGATTTTTGTCACACCATGGGGAAACACAGGGCGGCAATGGGTGGTGGTGGTTGTTTGTTCGTTGCTGGCAATTGCGTGCGTCCTGGAAAGTTTTTGGTGTGTCGAACTAGCCCCGGGCTGTGCTTGCTTGCTTTGCTTGCGGCGGGAGGTAGGCTGGCCGCTCCAAAATGGTACCAGGGAAAAATAAAAATGGGGCCAGGAAGGAAAGTGCGGTTTGATGTGTCGTTTTCTTACCTGGTGGTAGGACTCGAGCTCCTCCTTCCTCCGTCGTCCAGCTTGCCACTATAAAAAGACCGTTCCACTGGTTGTTGTGGTTTTTTGGCAGTGGGTTGCGTGGTGTTCTCGTTCATCTATCTATCGTGTTGTTGCGCAAGTGGGTAGGTGAGGTAGGTCGGTAGGTTTGTACGGCGGGAGTCAGTGATTACAGTGGTCGGGTCGCAAGAAATTCTTGGTGGAAGCCAGCGGTAGCTGGTACGTCGAGGTGCAGCGATTAGGTTGGACTTAAGTTCGGGGCGTCGTATCGTGTCGTGAAGAAAATCGGTTGGCGCGATTACAATCATGTAATTTTCTGGCAAGCCGCACTCGTTTGTTGGTCGAAACAGCGTGTGGAGATGCAGAAGAGAAGCTGACCAAATATACGTCGGCGGCTGCTCCAATACAAAAGAAGGCTCAAAGAGATCGAGTGGAAGAGAATGGTCGCCGGGCGAACGAACGTAGGTACCGTACGTACGTCGTAGGTACAGTCAGTGGTAGATGATGGGAGATTTCGGTGTGGCGCGCGAATCAGTGTTGGTACGATACTAGGTTTGTTTGTTGGCCTTCCAAGGGCGGCCGTCAGAATCCAGCCTAACAAGTGAGAGAATTCCCACCAACAACAAGAAAAGAAGTATGCACTTAAAGATCAGTGCCAGATTGTGAAGGTAAGAATGAGGAGGGATGTGAGGTGTCCTCAAAGTGAAGCTGCCTCGGGAACGGGCCAGAAGTTAACAGCAGAAAGTCAAACAATACGGGGAGCTCTCTTCTTTTTTTGAACCAACCTTGCAACACAGCCCGTCAATTCACAAATCCGTCCATTGACAAGAGATGGCGGCCTCAGGCACAATTCAGCTCTCAGACCCCACATTCTAGAGAGTACTGGGATCAGTAACCTATCAATTGGTGATCATCAGGGTTCGGGGAAAGGCTGTTGTGGACCCGCCAGGTTCCCAACATCTAGCGGCCGCCAAGGCGTGTTTGAGATTGAATCCCAGCACCATTCATCTTCGCCGATGGAAATGGTGGCGCCTGGACCTGTAGCAGTAGAAATTCGTTTCGAACAAATATTTTCTTCTCGACAAGCCCATGACATTCTAGTCGCCCTGAAGTTATTCTAGCCTCATATCGCATCAGAGCTTTGTTTTTTTTTCTTTCTCTCACCTCGTTGCAGGTATATGTGCCATGCCCCTGAAACCAGTCCAGAGAAACACACGTGAGCGGCCTTATGGGACAAACCAAACCCCTGGAATACCATGCTGTACATAAGGCCCCCGTTGCCCAATTGTGGAGTCTTTGTCTGGTTGCTGCGTTTACCACGGCCCGCCTAGCTGTCAATGGAAACAATTGGGAGTAAGTTGTAATTATACGTAAATCTCAATGCTTCGTAAATCTCTTGCCAAGCTTACATACTATAATCAGGTTATGTAAAGGGTCCTTCAACCATCTCCACCTATAACACCTTACCAACCAAAGACACTGGCCAGCGCATTCTTTCATCGCATAGTACATTTGCAATCCCACGCCGGCGAAGGGCCGCAGAACATATGGAGAGTCAAAGCTGACGTACCTGCCCATAGCCCTGACGATCTTCTTTTAGGCGGTGCGGAGGAGAAAAACCAAGTATTCATCAAGTCGTTAGTGAGCCTCGTGTATCCATCTACCCGTGGCCCCATCTCTATCTCGTATTTATCAACCGCCTTGTCGAGACGATCAGCAACAGATACCTCTGGACTGTTGTTTTCAACCGCCGCGATTATAGCTGTCGACAAATCTAGGGCATCTTCGACACCGAAATTGACGCCCTCGCCCGCAAATGGGGTCATGACGTGTGCCGCATCGCCAATGATTGTAACCCCCCGACGGTGCTTCCAGCGGAACCCCACAGGAAGCATGTGGAGCCGACGTGGGATGTATTTCTCACATTCTGCCAGGCCATCCTTCAAATTTCCGTCGCAGTCAACAAACGTGCCGTTCTTGGAGTATCTCCTTGACTTCAGCCAACGCGGGCGGATTCTTGCGCTGCTCCTCCATCCAGCTCTCGTCAGCCTTGAAGATGGCATAGACATGGAGCTCACCAGAACCCATTTGCTAGATTACCAGTTCACGGCCCTGAGAGTATGCGAAAACGCTACCGCGGTTCACCAGCTTGTAAAGCTCAGGGTTCCCGTTTCCGGCTCCGGTATGGCAAGCTCGTACATGCTAAGGCCTGAATAGACCGGCGTCTGGTTGCTCAACACCTTGCGCACCTTACTCCATGTTCCTTCTGCACCAACAATAAGGTTGAAGCAGCCGGACTCGGTGCCGTTTCTCAAGATGAGGCGCCCATCCTCTGCGATGCTTTTCAAGTGGTGGCCCCAACGAATCATCCCTTTGGGCAAGCTCTGACCAAGCAGCTGCCTGAGCAAGACGCGGTCAATTTCAGGACGTGAGCCAGCAAGGCGAGTCTTGTCCTTCCCTGAGGCCTCGAGCTGCATCAGGATACTACACTTCTCATCCGTTATTTCCATCGCCTCACCATCGTAGCGTGCCAGCTCCTCAAAGTCCTTGTCGAGACCGGCTTCTCTCGTGGCGGCCAGGCCGGTGTCGGTATGTAGGTCCTGAGTGCCGCCCTGTGACCTATAGTTGGGAGAGTCATCGCCCTCGAAAACAGTGCATTCAACATCGACTAGGTGTAAGAGACGTGCAAGCATGCAGCCGACTGGCCCAGCTCCAATGATCGCTATCTTTGGACTTGAAAGCGTTACAGTGGCCATCATGTAATGTTTTGAAGAACGGGTTCTGTCCCTGGTTTTGAGAGAAATAACACTGTAAATGGACACTAGTGTGGACCTAAATATTATTTGAGATGGGACTTTTCGACGACTATGTTTGCAGTGTTGAAATATCTTGTAGTTGAACACTATAAAAAGCTTGGCAAAAAAAAAGAAAAAAGGTCTTGGCTTCGATGTGTTTATAATTCGTGCTAGGGTAAAGTCCGAAAATCCAACAAACATTGCTTGATATTCAGATTGCACAGGCCTTCAACAGATGCAGTACTTGTATGCTTCGCTCGTATGTTGCCATTGATCCGTCCGAGTCCCGGAGGGTTTGTTCGGCAGCTTCCAGTGCAATCAACTTGTCAACGCCAGTGGAAACTAGCGCGGATGCAGAATTGGCCTTTCGGTCCTAGCTATAGGCAAGAATGACGGACCACCGCGAGGCGAACCATGTTAGAGGCTCGCTGGTCTGACTTATAAGAATCGCTGTCCGTGCGATGCTCTCCTAAAACATAAAACCAATTACCAACAAAGTCGGCGTTAGTGGACCATGGCAAAGGCCTCACTGCGCTATCGTCGTATTGAGACTTTGAAATGCGAGACCGATAGAAGGACGGGATGCTTCTTCCCACGCAGTACGTCATTGAAAGTCACCTGTTTTGTTCGGAAAGGTGAGTGTATAATTGCGCACTGCCGCCCTAGACACGGGATTTAGCCGCAATTCAATAGCAGCAGTGCATTAAGACCAGACCAAGTCAAGAATCCAGCCGCCCGCTCGGTACGAGGCACACCGCAAGACCAGTACCCGCTCTAACCGTTTCTGTCCCTGTCATTGAGCTCACCGAGAAGCAAAAACAACAAAAAGAAAAAAAAAAGCAACGGGCGCAATTGAGGGGATTCCGGGTCATCCCATCTCATATTCAGAGTTCCCCTTAGGGTGAAGTATCTCATCGTCTGTGAAACCCAAGGTAAGCTACAGTGGCCACTTGGCAATCAGGTAAATAATGTACATATCATACCAACTTGCGAGAGTCGCCGTAGCACATGCTGCACCAAGTAAAAACTATTTAGTTGAGCGTTCAGTGATTGTTCATCATCCGTCGAATAAAGTTAGCTACCTGACTTGGCATTAGTCTACACCGTAGTTTGAAGCGACTATCAAAGATTTGATTGGGATTTCTCCCAACAGAGCGTGGACGATGTCGAAACGAGATCCCGGTCGTCCAAACCTCTCTTTCCTGAGGACCGTCATCATGGACGACGAACCCGTTGAAAAACCAATGAGCCGATATAGGTTCCGCTGGTTTCATTCAAGAACCCAATGTCGGATTTGGCCCAAACGCTGTTAGCATATGGACGGGGAAGTGCTGGCTAGTAAGAAACTCGTCTTGAGCCTGCCAACCCGCTTCTTTACCCCGATGATCGTTGTCTAACCCGCATTAGGTCCGCACTGTGGTCGGGGTAGTGAAACACCAGGCTGCTATACGAATAGAGTCCCTTCTCAGCACAGTGGGTTTTCCAGACTCAGAGGCAAGAAGTGGGGCGGGTTGGCCGCCGCCCAAATCGGCACCCGCAGATCGTTCAACGCAGGAATTTACCTGCCAGCTGCGACGACGAGTTCAAAGCCGCCTGTCACCGTCCGACTGACCTGCAAGCTTCCTGCTGCGAGTCGACGCTCAGGGCCTCTTTTTATTATTCTTTGTTTCTTGCGAGAACAATGTCAACAAACATCGACTGGTACGTACCACGTTGATGCTGCCACTGCTTCACAGCTTTGCTCTACGCTTAATCTGAATTTCGCCACGTGAAGCGAACGACTCCGCGACGCGTGCCAACAATTTATGATTATTGCGTTTGCCCAACCCAACCCAATACGATCGATTCGATAACGATACCACGCCGAAGCGACCGCCACAATCGCACACCCGGCCACCTGGCTAGGGCTTCCAAATTATCGCTTTAATACGAGATGCAGGCTCAAGGAGGATCTCAACGTTCGATGCAGAGACGATCGCCCGGTGCAGAACCAGGCCCGCCGCCAAATATTCCCGTGCGATCCATATCTCCCGCAGTTAACATGATGGCCGGCCCGGTCCAGCCACGCGCCTCAACGGCTTCAAACAGGTCAACCGGAAGCAGCAGCGGAGGTGGCGGGGCGGTCTCTTATGGCCCTGGAAATTCTGGAGGCGGCAGCACCCGGCGGACGAACGTATGTGTTTTGGCATTTATCCTGCGTCATTATCGCTCTTGTCACCACCTTTTACCTACAGCAAGTGCTTTGGCCATGCTGAAGTCTGCAGAAAAAGAGCCATTCACTGTCATTTTTTTCCCCCTTTCGTCCCATACAATGTTGCTCCCCTATTTCCCATTCCTGAGTGCAAGATGGACCTTCTGGTTCTGAATACACTTATTGCTCACACTCAATATATCAACCAGTCATCGGGCAGCTCCGCAATGCCTCTATCGCAAATAGAAAAGAGTGTTACACGGCTACTCGTGGCAACAAAGCAACTCTTGGAAATCCTCACACAGTGGTCGCGTGGTCAGGCATCAGACAGTCAAGTGTCGGACGTTTACGTCAGACTTGGGTACGAGTTTAACATGGCATGCCGCGCTTTTGGTGCCATCAACGTCGATACTAGTGACTTGGGAAACGTGCCCGAAAAGCTGCGCAATATTCTTGAATCAACACTCAGTCAAGAAGCTAGCGTCGAGAGTTTGGAGAACTACTTGCCCAAGATCCGCGATATTATAATCAACCTTCTACACGGTCTTAAGAGAAAACAGCAAAAGCTGAGGCAAAAGCCGCGGGACAGAGAGGATACTTCGGCCCCTGATAATAACCTGGGCAGGACCTCTAGTACCAGTACCACTGCGAGCACAAACACCGGCTTAAGCTCGTTATTAAATGAAGGAATCGAAAATGGGTACCGACCCGATTCTCAGAGCGGACCGAGCAAGAATGCAGCGAACAACCGGCGAATGCCGCGGGACCAGTCGCAAAACTCAACTGCTTCCGATCAGTCATCATTATCGAGCAATACCATGCAGAACATGCCGGTACTTCCTCCGTACCCTGGCGATGAGTCCATTCCCGACCGACCACCGCCGCAAGAAACAGTCGACGTCAACTCTTTCCCACCGCCACCTCCGCCCAAGGCTCAACAAAGCGCGCTTGCGGCGCTACAGCGGGGTGGGGATTTGGAAAGAAGAGCCTCACGGAGATATTCGGCTTATCAAATATCCAAGCATCTTGGCCCAGGCGCAAACGGCATCCCTATGCTCCCCGCGCAGATGGGCCCTATCCCGAACAGAGGCCGCGGCGAGATCAAGGAATCGCTGCGCGCAGTCCAGGGAAGGTCAGATACGCGGCGAAATGCTCCAAACCAACGTGCCTCTCGTTTGGATGGTTCGCCTGTCCGTACGCCAAGTCGTATTACAGAAGACAAGCAGTCATTTGACTCTGAACCATCCGAATCCCAGTCAACCGCAAGGCAGCCTGAGACCAGCGCCACCCTCAGAGGCCCTCCTACCAACGAATTTCCGGTCGGAGTGCCCGACGACGGAGACCTGACTCCGCAGCCCTCACGGACCACTGCGAAGGACTACACATCAGTCGAGAAAGAGCCTACAGCGGCTGCGACGACGACAACTCCAGAAAAGAAGTCTATGGGCGAGCATTCACCAACAGCCACGAAGGAACTGACCCTATTTTTGCAGTACAAGTCGAAGGTCAAGAAGTTTGTGCTCCCGAGTGGTTACAGTGGGCTTACCCTTGGGCGACTCCAGCTTGCGTTTATCGAGAAGTTCTCCTGGAACACTCATAACAACGGCGCCGATTTGCCCGAAATATACATACAGGATCCGGTATCAGGGGTTCGACACGAACTTGAGGATCTGGCAGATATCAAAGATCGTACGGTGCTTGTGCTCAATGTTGAGGCCCTGGATGAGGTCAAGAGACATATTGATGAAGGACTGAATTCGATCAAGACAATTGTGAAGGAAGTCAAACAGAACGTGGACGACCACTCGACGGCTCTACAAAGAGTCTCGGATAGGCAACAGGAAGCTGCTAAAGAAATTGCACGCCTCGCCGCCGCACCACCGCAGGCACCTATGACACCACCGGCAGAACACTCGCCGCGATCATCAGCCACCACGTCAGCACCTGCTGTTTCTCGACGGCCAAATCCCAACGAGTTGTCTGAGCTCAGGAATCTTCGACGTGATCTCGCTGTCCTACGGCAGACATACTCACATTTCCAGTCCGAAATTGAAGGCTCAATGGCATCACTGCGGACTAAGGCCAACAACGTCAAGGTTGCAGCAGCCAAGGCATCTATGCCTGATACTGAGGGTGGAGGTGGCCAAGCATACGTGATTAAGGGTCGCAAGCAGCTTAATACCGATTCTGACAGACTTGTCACACAGGTAGATGACCTCCAGGATATAGTTGAGGATCTACGCAAGGATGTCGTCACCCGTGGTGTCCGCCCCCGCCCGCGCCAGCTGGAGACGGTTGCCAAGGAGATATCACAGCTCACCATAGAGCTTAAGAAGATGGAGGAGTACATGAAACGTGAGAAGCCTGTTTGGACACGGATCTGGGAGAAGGAGCTGGAAGAAGTTTGCCAAGGTCGTGAGGAGCTACGTATTATGGAGGAGCTCATGATCGATCTCCAGGACGATCTGGAAAAGGCATCCGAGACCTTCGCGCTGGTGGAACAAGCAACCAAAGAACAACTCAAAGATGCCGGGGCAGGCAACGCCGCCGGGCCGATTGGTCCTGGTGTGCTCAGGCAGTTCTCACGAGGCCTTGAGAACATTGGCAACAACGCTTTTGTCGATCCCTCAGCTGCTAAAGAGGGCGTGCTTGGAGAGGTGCGAGCTTTGCAGCCGAACCACGAAAATCGCCTTGAGGCCATCGAGCGTGCCGAGAAGCTGCGGCAGAAGGAGCTCGAAACCCGCAAGGGCAACGCATTGACTAAGGAAATCACGGCGTTTGTGGGCGAAGGCAAGCTCAAGAAGTCCGGAGGCTTTGAAGAGGTTGAACGGGCCAGAAAGGCAATGGATGACAAGATTCGTAGGGAGGTATGGGAGAGGCAGAACGGCATTGTGCCAGAAAATCCAGTTGGCGAGGAGTCAGCACCTGAGGCGGGTGACAACGCGGTTGAAGTTGAACCTGATCAGGCTGCCACGCAAACTTGATCTTGGCTGGAGTGTGACGAAACAGGATGATGTTCTTGGAAAGAAGAGGATGTACGTCACCTTGTGTTTCTTTTTCTGTCCTATGAACAGAGTATTGCCAAATACGCGTAATGGGTTCCGGTTACATTTCTTACGTTCATATTTTTTTTTTTGATGTTTTTCATTCAACTGTTGGACAAGACTTTATTACATCTATCTTTCCCCGTTCGCCCGGATACGGTTTGGAGCGTTATTTATAGCATATACTAGCTTTTTTTTTTCAAGCCTCCTCTCTGTTCACCTTATTTTCTTTCCCTCTTTCATGTTTTGCGGTAATTGGGTCGGCGTTTGTTCACGTGAAGCGTGGAGCATTTGTCATTATTTCGATCTCAAACTTGCCATGTACGTTACCTTGAGTATCTTCATTTGGTCCAGGCTACACTCTTGGCTTTCTCGAATTGGATCCCTCAGGAATGGGTACATGCGTTCTTGGAGTCTTAATACTTGTCTAGAACTCCTTCAACACTTGACAGATAACTACTTCGACTCGAAACTTGTCGCGCATTCTTTCAGCTTCCGTGAATGACTTGAGACACTGTTTTAAGATTGGTGTGCTTTCATTGAATTCATTTCTATTTCAAGTCACTTAAGAGATAGTCTAGCTGCTATCAGACTTGACGTGCTGATCATCTCTTGCAAAAGTATTGGCCACGATGAATGGGAAGCATGAAGTTGCTTCCAAATATACCTATCAATGCAGAAGATATCTCCAATTAGTTTCTCGCATACTGGCGGCTACCAGCCTGGAATACAAGACAAGGCTTACCTTGACCGCGTCAGCTCCGGCCTTGATCTTGCCCCACGAAACAGCTTCGTCTGGTCTCGCACCGGCATCACTGCCGTCAAACTCCTGAGCCGTGTTAATGTAGACGGCGGACTCAGCTCCGTTGCGCATCAAGCAGGCATTGGCGATGTGATGCTTGACGACGCCGCCGCCGAGGATGATGATGCCGGCCCGCTTGGCCCGCACGGCGATGGTGTTGATCTTGCGGATATCCTCAACGATGTCGACGCGCAGGTGGCGCGGCGAGGCCTTGAAGCTGTGGAAGTACAGCATGTCGCCAAGGCTACCGTCGGTCAGGGCAGGGCAGAAGACGGGTATGTCGTTCTTCCAGGCCCAGTAGTAGACGGAACGCTCGTCATTGATCTCTTTGCCGAGGCGGTGGATGACCTTGCTCGGGGTCCAGTTGACAGCGTCCTCGCCGTCGTCTCCCTTGCCCCTGCCCGCCTCCTGCTCGTCGAGCATCTTGTCGAGGATGGGGACGACCCAGTCCTCAAAGGCGCAGTAGTTGGAGTTTGGAACGACGAGATTCCCAATGCGGTTGAGGCCCTTCTTGCGCAGGTCGGCGCCCGAGGCGCTAAAGGACGACATGTACGTGTCGCCGAGGCACTTGATCAGGTCCTCCTCGATGCCACCGGCCGTGGTGACGATGGCCGAGACGTGCTTGTGCTGAACGAGGTAGCGGAGTACGCCACGGAGGCCCGACGATATAAGGTTGGAGGTGTAGCCCAAGAAGATGGTGGTGCGCTCGCCCGTTTCTGGGTCGCTCCATGCTCTCTATATTTGGTTGTTTGGGTTGTTGCAAACACAAGACCACTTGGTCAGCTATTATGTTCACTTATAAATACTATTTTCCCCTCATGCAAAAACATCAAAAAAAAAAATATAGCAATAAAAACATGGTTTTGTTTTGTTCTCTTTTAGCTAACCATGTCGTTGATGATGCGGACTGCCTCACACATAGATGAGGCTTGGAACCCCATGTGCCTCATGCCGTCGAGGAGGTCCTCAGCCGTGATGGGACGGCCACGGAACTTGTTGAAGTCTAGCTCCTCGACCTTTTGCGAGCCGGCCGGCATCTCGGCCGATTGGACGAGGACGGCATCCTTGGCCTGCCTGGGGGCTTGGGACTCTTGTGGCATGTTTTTGTTGGCGTGCGGTAGAACAAAGTACTGTGGACTTTGGGTACTATTGTCGAAACTACTGTGTGTACCTTCAAGTTTTAGACTTAGTGCGGATTGCAATGCAAAGGATGAAGCCAAAAAAGATTTGCTTTAGGTAAGCTTGGTAAGGTAGGCTGACTTGGATGCACGAGGGGCGAGGCAAAGGGAGGGGTTCCCCATGAAATGCATGACCGTGTGGAAATTCGAATTTACTGTGCTATACTGTATGTACCTAGGGCCAGTAGGTACGGAAAGAATACGCCGTTGACATTGGATGGTCTGGGTCCATCTTGACTAGGACCTAGGGGTACTGAACTTACCACTTAGGTAATTACGTATTGTCCGTTCTTGGAAAAAGGGAAGAAAAAAGAAAAAGAAAAAGGAAAAGCAATGGCCAACTTCTTTGCGCCCAGTCGGGTGACGGGAACTGGCATGAGTCGAAAACCCATACCTTACCAAACGCGTGCCGAAGTTCGAAGTTTCGTCGGTGCAGAAATCCCCGCTGCAAAGTTTGCCAGACTTGCAGCTACTGCCCTGTATGCTCACTAATGAGGTCGAATTATTATCCGACGGACAGTAGTTTGGTGCGAGTGTAGCGTACCATGCTTGCGTGGTAATGAACCACATCAAATTTCCAACCAGTCTGACGGCGCGGCTATGTGATCCATGTTCGCTGCTATGCGTAGTGGAGTCCTTACTCCGTCTCCGTACATTGAAGGAAGGGCTCTTCCCGTCATGCGACGGCCAGGTTGCTTTTTTATCGATCTTATTTTATCCAACTTTTTGTGCACAGGGTCGATGAAGCAGGTTTGGGCGTGATGAATTAATTGATTTGGGGTCGTTACATGGGCGGCGAGATTTTTTTTTTTTCTTTTCTCTCTCTGTTCTCTGATCGTGTCACCACTTTTTTTTCACAGGCCACCCTGGTCATTTCGGTTTTTGAAGGTCATCGGTGCCATGGGTGTCATCAAATTCATCAAACAAGATACCACAAAAAGAAACCAGGGGTCGCACACACTCTTTCTCCCGGTTGTGATGCGTGGTGACCTAAACGACTAATGTGTTGGACGACCAAGGAGATGGAGCTCAGTGGGGATTTTGAGACAGCACAAGGGCCGGCTTGATGAATCAAGTCTTGGGCCCAATTAAGCTTAGCGCAGGCCCGGTAGCGGCAAGCGCCACGCGCATTGGAGCACGGTTTTGAGGCTGGGATGATTGGGCTGGCTTTGGCTGGGGGGTGTGGGTGTCTTTGCAGGCTTTTACCGGGGGTAACGCCCGCCGCAGCACCAAGGGTACCCGGGAATCGAGAAAGCACGGGCGGGTGGGTTTGGCCTGGTTTGGTTTGGCCTGATGGATCTCGAATTCGGGGCAACCTTCATTCTCCTCGAAAAGGCTTTTTGCTTGTTTTGTCTCGTAGCAGCTTTTCAACAATCCGGCAGCCAAACGGGGGGACACACAGCAAAAAAAAAAAAAAACAAGCGCAGTCTTCATCCAACAGCGCTGCCGAGTTAAACCTCTTGTTTCCGCTAGCAAAATAGCCCCCAATCACGCATATCGCCTAGAATCGAGAATTCTTTCAACTCTAAACCCACCACACCACACCACACCACACCGCACGCGAGGCTCAGCTGTCACCGAGGCTACGGCGTGAACGGCGAAGTTACGTCTCGGCCACGACAGTGACCGTTTGTGATCACCAGCCGCAAACAGAATCAACGAGATCAAGTCTGTAACGAATTCGTGTTGCACGCCAATCATAGACAAGCACACGTACACGCACAAGCACGGAGAAGTGGACGCGCTGCATTGCCCGTAGACGTTCCGAAGGGCAGAAATTACTATCAACCCAAGAGCCATTGGGGGTGGAAATGAACACAGTTTTCACCGTGTTTTAGTTGTATCAGGGCCGCTGTGCCCTTCACTCATGTAATGTGCGTACTGCAACCTGCTGTTGGGGGTTTTTTTTTCTTCCATACTGCAGGTCCGAACCTTGAGCTACTCCAAGCGGGTGGCGAGAAATCCCTGCTGCGGACATTACATCAAACTTTGTTTTGATTGTGATGTTTTGTCCAGCCAACATCGTGCAAGGCATGTGTACTTACCCATAACCATACATACAGGTCTAGATACGGCGGTCGCTACGATGGCGATCGACGCTCTCGGTCTCCGCACAGGTCCCCGGATCGCTACAACGACCGGGGGCCACCTTACAACGACCTCGATCGGCGCCGGCTTTCGGGAGAATCACGCGCCAACCAGTCGGCTTTTGGTGCAAACAGAGATGGATACCACAACGCTCCGTTTGGAAGAGAGCCTCCTAGAGGACCCAAGGCACTGATAGACGGCCCTGGTGGTCCCAGAGGTGGCTATGCTGGTGAATATCGCGGGAGAGGTGGGCGCGGACGTGGACGGGGTTTCAGGGACGATAGTCGTGATCGCGCACGCGATCGCGAAGACCACCGCGTTGATCGCCGAGATCTGCAGTTTCGTGACGAAAGACTGGAGCGGACTGACAGAAGTAGAGAGCGGGAGCGCGATTTTAGGCACCAAGGAGACAGTTTTCGCGGCCGACGTCCATCTCCTCCCAGGCCACGGTCGCCACTAGGAAGGGAACGTGATTTTCATAACCGCGACAGAGATCGCGATGTGCCCTTGGGTGTTGATGCCGAGAGGGCCCGGCGAGGCTCCCGCGATGGACCTCTCTCTGCGGGATCTTCCAACTCGGATCAGCACTTTGGGCATCAGATGTACCGCGGAAATCCCAGAGGTGGTCGTGGCCGAGGCCGAGGCGAACGGGACCGGGGTGGCCGGGGTGGAAGGAACTCGATTTACGATGATCGCGACCGGTACCGCAGCCGCTCTCAGGATGGGCGTTGGGGAGGACGGGATATGAGGGATGAGCGCGACGCGCCGCCAAGAATTATGGACGATCATCGACCACCGAGGGACCCCAGAGATCCCAGAGACGATCGCTCTCCTCGTGATCGCGATCTTATCAGACCCAAGGTGGAAAGAAATTCCTTGACTCACGAGCAGCAACCGCAGGTCAAGGAAATCTCGCCCCCGCCTATCGCGCCTTCAGCACCCGCGTACGGATCCATAGTCCCTAGTAGGATTCCATCTGCGGGCGAGATACAAACCCCCACAGGCAAAGCGCCGCCTACGGGACCACGCGCATTGACGGAGGAACGGCCCGTATCAGCTGGCCACCAGGCAGGAAGTGATCGTGGACCATCTGTGGGGCCGTCCAAGGCTGCCAGCCACGACGGCAGCCCTCCGATACCAACAGGGCCTCGTGCACAGCAGCAGCAACAGCAGCAACCGCCACCGCAGCCGAGGCCATCAAGCAAACAGTGGATCAACCCAGCAATCAGCGGTAAACGAGTGCCCGACTCGCCCAAGTTGAACAGATCCCAGAGTTTTGCGTCACAACATCCAAGGCCCTTTGATCATCGGCCTGCCTCTTCAGGCTCTGAGCGCCAAAATGAGTATGGAAACCGCCCGACTAGCAGCGACGCCAAGTCAGATGCCCACACGGATAGTCATCACTCGCTACACATGGCCGAGCCCGGAGAGATCCTACCTGATCACGTCGTGCGGGAGACGCAATCTGCTAGGGCGTCGATAGATCGTGACATGCGACCGCCTTGGTCGGCTGTAGACACCGCCATGCCCACATTCGGGTCAGCAGCGAGCATTGCACGGGCTTCGCCCACTCGACAACGCCAGCCCACGGCGAGCCCTGTTATGCAGAAACACAGCAGAGACGGTCAGCTCACTCAGACTCCTGCGCAGACTCCGGCTCCACGGCCAAGACCACGTCGCAAGCCCACACTACGAGTTTCTGCATCCCGTATCAATGCATCGCCCAAGGAGGCTCTAATCCCACCAGTAGTTGACCAATCTTCTGACTCGGACGAAGAGGATATGAACGATTATTTTGAGATGGAAATCCAGAAGGCCGAGGCGGAAATCAAGAAGCTCGATGTCGAGGAGTCGTCAAGCTCCTCGCAAGATGCAATTGCATATGCTCGTTTGATGGTGATGGCGGCTACACGTTTGATTTCAGAGCCCAACGGTTTAGGGGAAATTATAGGAACGATCCCCGAAAAGCAGAAAACACCCAGGCCAGAGACACCTCCTGCTGCCTCTGGGATGCAAGTTGATGCACCGGTTCCAGAGCCATCAGAAACCAAAGCCTTAGCTGACCCTCCTTCTCAACCGCTTATTCAACCACCTGCTCAGCCCGATATTCAACCCGCTGCCCAACCCGAACCTGTAAACAAAGCTGAGACCACTCAAGATGCAGAAAAGGTTGAGGAAACCGCGTCCAATCCAGAACCCAAGATCGAAGATGTTGAGATGCAGGATGTGAACGTTCCAAACCCGGTCTCAGAAAAGCCAGAACCCGAGCCCGAGTCCCGGGATGTGGATGTTGTCATGGCAGACGCCGCAGAACTTCCGCCCGTTGCTGCGCCAGTACCATCGATAGAGCATCCTGTACCGAATGGCGTGGTGACAAATGGTAACGTACCTCCTCCTCCGGCTCCTGAGCAAGAAGCCCCCATGGAAGAGCCTACGCGGCCCAATTCGCCAGACAAGATGGAGGAAGATGACGATGCCACCGAAATCGATGACTTGGACTACGCCACGATGGAGTCTGCACGGCAGTATATGGTCACACCGCCCTTGGAGGATTTGCCCGTATTCGATGTGACCCCGTGGCACGAGGATGGGGCGTTGCTCAAGTCGTTTGTACCCGCAGACGGCATCACACAGCTTGTTATGCAACGGTTCAAGCAGGAGTCTGGTGTGAAACTTGAAGAGATATCGGTCGCTCAGCGAGATTACCTCTCCAAGTACGAGGGATATGTACGTTCCAATCTCGCGGACGCACCTGGCGGTGCCAAACACAAGAACGCGGGTCAGGCGGGCGGAACCAGCCCGCGGACTGCTCCTGAGCCCAGGCCGGAAGGAAGGAGGGCGGGCAGGTTCGCGACTGAAAGAGACCTCGAGCGTGTCATTCAGGCTAGTAGAGAAGAGGAAGAAGCTAGACGCGAAGCTGCCGAGAGAGCCAAGGATAAAAAGGACGACAAGCCTGTTTCGAAAGAGGCTACGATTCCCAACATGTTCTGGAACGATGAAGAGCGCGCCAAGGAACTTTTTATCGACACCTCTGGGCTAGTCACCACCGAAACGCTCGTGGCGGCTTGGCACGTTCTTCCTCCTGTCTGCAATTTCACAGAAGAGGAAGAGGCGTTGTTTGAAAAGGCCTACCTAGAGTTCCCTAAGCAGTGGGGTAGGATCGCGGACCAACTGCCTAAACGTGACTTCAAGTCGTGCATACAGTATTATTATCTCAAGAAGAAGGAGTTGAACCTCAAGGAGAAACTAAAGAAGCAGCCTAAGAAGCGGAAGAAGGGCCGTGGCAAGGCTAGGTCCAGTGCCCTCGTGTCTGAGCTTGGCAACGGCGAGAACGAGACCGAGGAAAACAACGGTGAGGGCGAGAACGGAGAGCGCAGGCGACCGAGGCGTGCCGCGGCGCCCACTTTCAACTTTGAGTCTGCAGCAACGCCAACTCATGCCGACTCAGATGGAGCTGGCTCAACAGGAACCCCGGGTCGCCGCGCCAACGCTAGCAACAAGGATGGGAATGGAACCGAGAAGCCCGAGAAGAAAACAAGGAAGCGCCAGCCCAAGGAGAAGAAGACAACAGAGGTACCAAAGCTTGCCACGAACCTGGTGCCGACGCCTCCACTGGCTACCAAGTCTGCCACGAACCGGTCGAGGTCCAACTCGCGAGCCCAGGGGGGTCCTGATTGGCCTTCACCGCAGATACCATCCACGCCCGGAACCATGCCGGTGTTGGCACAAGGCATGCCACCGCCATTTGAGATACCCTCACCTGGAATGCAGCCTGGTGTTGTGCCTGCTCCCATCGTCACCGCCGAACGGTCACCAGCCACACCGTTGCCGACTGCCGCTCCCGCGAGCGAGCCCACGGCACCGCCCTTGCGCCCCGAAGTTCCTGCGCCATCGCCACAAAGCAGCGTGTCAACATTCGAAATCGGACAGCCGTCCGGCTCCGAGCGTGGACGTGCCCAGGGTGGAGCGTCCAGCTATTGGAGTGTATCTGAGGCGAATGACTTCCCGGCATTGCTGAGGTCGTTTGGCACCGATTGGGGTGCTATTGCTGCTCACATGCAGACCAAGACTGCGGTAATGGTGAGTACTTGCTACCGTATTTTGCTCCGGAATGGGGATGTGCTGGTGTGTCTATTGACGAGCTCTGCTTACCGTTTACTTCCCTTTCATGCAGGTTAAGAACTACTACAGCCGTCAAAAGGATAGCGCGAAGCCCGAATGGGAGCAGATTGCCATCGAGGCGGATGTCAAGAAACAACGCGGACAGAAGCGCCCTCCTCCACCAACCCCCACAGGCGGTGCTCGCGGAAAGAAATACGACACCACTCCAGCGCCCAGTTTACCGCGGCCAATCGTCTCTGCAGAGCCATCTGACGCCCCAATGCAGGCCAAGTTGGAGCCCCAGGGGCCTTCTCCGACCCAAGCACAGCCCATCTCGTCGGCTCCGAATCAGGCCTTTGGGCGGTTTCAAGTGCTCGCTCCACAAGCTCCTCCTGTGGCTTCTCCGACATCTACCGTAGTTCCAACCACGCCTGCCCCACCACATGCTATGCAGTCTCCCATTGTGCAGAACCAGCCAGCAGCGGTACAACAAGCCAAGCCTGCTGTGGCACCCGTCGCCCAACAGCAGCCGCTTGTGCAGGCTGTAGTGTCACCTATCGCATCGCCGTCTGTTTCGCAACCACACTCGCAGACGGTGTCTCCTCGGGCCCGGCCTGTGAGAGGACCAGGGATTGCATCTTTTACGTTTGCTAACCAAGAGATGGAGCCCCAGCGCGAGCGCGAACGTGAACCACAACCCATTGCAACAACCCAGCCACAGCCAGCCCGAGCATCGCAGAAGCCCGTCGCAACTGCTGCCGCTGCCGCCATGCCAGGTCCCAGTCATATGGAACCATTGGCACCGCAACGACCCGCTTGGTCCAACAACAACAACAACAGCGACATCGACGCCCAAATCAATAAGATTGCCCAAAAGCGGAATCAGCGCAATGACGTCTTTATACAGCAGCAGATCCAGCAGCAGGCACGGGAAGAGTCGAGACAAGGCAGCGAGCGCTCCGGAAACACGCCGGTACACAGCCCGGCACCGGCCAGGCTCAAGCAAGAGCCCGAGGTGCCACACTTGTATGATGCGTACCCTCCTATGCCTCAAGCGCCTCCTAGGAGCGCTCCTATGAGAAATGAAGCGGCTTCAGTGCCAAGGCAGTCGGAACCACCCCATCCGCGTATCGTCACTTCTGTGCCGCCCGTGTTTGCTCAACAGCAGCCACAGCAGCAGCCACAGCAGCAAGCACAGCCGCAGCCCATCCAGCAGCCCACTCAGCAACACATTCAGCAGCCCATCCAGCAGCCCATCCAGCAGCCCATCCAGCAGCCTATCCAGCAGTCGATCCAGCAGTCGATCCAGCAGCCCATCCAGCAGCCTATCCAGCAGTCGATTCAGCAGCCTATCCAGCAGTCGATCCAGCAGCCTATCCAGCAGTCGATCCAGCAGCCCATTCCGCAGCCCATCCAACAATCCATTCAGCAGCCCCTCCAGCAGCCTCCTCCACACAGGCCTCTGCACTTTGGCGAGCCTGGCCCGTCTGTTACTCCATCTCACGGATCTCCGATTGGTATGGAGAGGCCATTGTCAAGGATTCAACAGCGCCCAATGCCTTCGGTGCTTATGGAACAGCAGCAGCAACACCAACCACCGCCACCTAGAGAGTCTACGCCTCAGCAGCCTCCTCCCATGGCCGCTCCACCGGTCCCGGCACCAAGACCTGCTGCCAAGACGTCTAACTTGATGGCCCTCCTGAACGATGACCCGCCGCCACCGCCGGCAGCTCCTCCCACCAAGAGGGTTGTTGATGTGTCGACCAACAACAAGGTCAAGGTTTCCTCGACACCTCCGCCGTCTGTCGTTACACGCCCGCCGCCGCCGCCTCCTCCCCAGTCCACTGCGCCTTCGCCGCTGCGTGAGAGTCAGACTCCCATGTTTTCACAATATCTGCGCAACACTCCCACTACTTCGGGGGTGCCGTCCCTGAAACCGTACGGTTCCGTCAATACCCAGTCTCCACAGCCACAACATATGAGCGTGTCCAGACAGTCGGTTTCCGGCCACCCAATGGAACAAGTGCCGGAGCGCGACTATTATGGTCGACCACAATATCCTCCGCAGCACCAATCTCCCGCGACGAACTCTCCCGGCGGTCACCACTTCCCTCCGTCCCAGAGTCAGCAGGCGCAGGCAGGGTATCAAGGACAACCGACGTCATATGCTGCTCAGTACGGAGCGCCGGTCACACAGTCACACTCGGCATCGCCAACGCCGCAATATGCGGTACAGTCTTCCAGGCGCGACCCAGGACCAGCGCCCCCAGCCCGTGGAGAGCCGTCGTGGCAGCAGGAGAGGAACTCGATGCAAAACACCCAAGCACCGCTGCACTGGTCACAGCAGCCACCTCCGCCCAAGCACAGTCAGCCTCCACCACAGTCTGCATGGGGTGCACAACACGGCGGACCACCGAAGCCCTCATCTTCAGCGGGGCCGCAACAAGGTGCATGGTCGGGTGCCCCACCTCCAGGGCAACAGCCGCCGCCTCATCTTCACATGGGAATGCGGGACGACAGGGGATATGCTATGCATGATCCTCGAGACTCCAGAGATCCTCGGGATCCCAGGGGAGATCCAAGGGCAGACCCAAGAGGTGACATGAGAACAGATCCAAGGGGAGACATGAGAACAGATCCAAGAGACATGAGAACAGATCCAAGAGACATGAGAACGGATCCCAGAGGGGACATGAGGGTGGATTCAAGAGCGGACATGAGGGATCCGAGAGCGGAAATGAGGGATCTAAGGGCAGAGATGCGGGATTCAAGAGGGGACATGAGAGGGGATCCGCGAGACATGAGGGGGGATATGCGCGAGAGGGAATTGCGCGAGAGGGAGCTTCGCGAGAGAGAAATGCGTGAGAGGGAAATGCGCGATGCGCGAGACCCGAGGGATCCTAGAGATCCTAGAAACCAGCCTCCTCCCGGCGGCGGGATGGTGCAACATCAACACGGCCCTCCGCCCCCTCAGCACTACCAGCAACATGCGCCGCCTCTGCAACATCATCAGCAGCACCCGCACCACCAGCATTCGCACTCGCTAAGCGGGCATCAATACCCACCTCCACCTCCTAGGGATGATCGACAGGGGCCGCCCCCACCGCAGCAGCAACAGCAACAACAAGCTCCGCCGTACCCTAGATATGCTAGCACTCCGGGGCCAGGGATGACTGGAGAGCCGATCCCGCCACCGTCGAGGAGCTACACGCCGGTCAGCGCCATGTACGACAGAGGCGGGCCGCCGCCGCAACAGCAGCAGCAACCGTATGGAGGACCACAGGGGCCGCCGCCACCACCACAAAGGGGTGACCCGCTCAGGGACCACATGCAAATGAGGGCTGATATGGGTGGGATGCAGCCAAGAGACCTGAGGGAGCAGCAACACCTGCAGCAGCAGCAGCAGCAGCAGCAGCAGCAACATCAACATCAACATCAACAACATCAACAACATCAACAACATCAACAACATCAACATCAACATCAACAGCAATCAATGCTACAGAGACAACTGAGACCGCATGAGGAGTATCCTGGTCGGGATCGATACGGACGATAGTAGAGAGAGTACTTGAAGGTAGAGAAGAAATGTTTCTTGTTCTTTCTTTGGTGAGGACATGTTCTATGGGCGGCATACATATTACACATTTGTTTTCTTGTATAAGACATTTTCATTCTAAAGTCATTATTCAATATTGGCGTGTTTGCATGGTCAGATCTTGTGTTATCAAGATGTTGTGGTTAATATTTCTTGTCGCTGACAGGTTCGTACACCTTGTGGCATATGGCTGTCGGACAAAATGTGTTTCCTGCCATGGCGTTTTCAGAGCGTAGATTATTTGCACATATATAAGGTACCTTATACATGACTTTTTTTTATTTTATTTCCAGGAGCGGAACGGTCATGTGTTTTTCCTTTTCACATTTCCGCACCAATTGGCTGCATCTCGACAGTAATACGCCGTCTTACGCCCAGAATATCTGACTGGGAACAGGTGGCACTGTACCTTGGTGCAGGTGGACACTGGAGTTCCGCAGAAATGGGCGGGGTAAGCTGTAACTCGGTCCCTCTGATATGGTTAATATCGGCATTCCGAACCGTCATGATCATCATCAGGCCGAGTTCATCCAGAGAGGCATGAACTGCTGATATTTTTCATCCTTTGATGGCTTTTGTCTCGAACCAAACGGAACGCCAATTGGATGTTGGACTGAAGATTTAACAGATATATCCACCGCTTACAACGAAAATGACTGGTTTTGAGGAGAAGATTGAGAAGGCGGTCCAGGAGGGCGTGTCACCAGGACTGGTGCTGATTGCGGGAGACAAGACGGGTAAAACAGCCTAACTCATTATGATTATTTTTCTTCTTCGTCTTTTTTTTTTTTTTGTTTTTTTTTTTTTGTTTTCTTCCTTTCTGCTCTTTTCCCTCTGCAGCAAGAAAGGTCTAACAAAAGGCCCTCGTCTCATGGGACTACTTGTAACAAAATGCAGGCAAACTCGACTACCGCAAGACGTTTGGCAACACCAGTCTAGATGGCGCCGGCGACGACCAACAACACCAACCGCAGCCCATGTCGGCCAAAGACAGCGTCTTCACCTGGATGTCGCTGACCAAGCTCGTCACCGCAGTGGCGATCCTGCAGCTCGTCGAGCAGGGCAAGCTCTCGCTGGACGCCGACGTGGCCGACCAGCTGCCCGAGCTGGCGGCGCAGCCCGTCATCGCCGGCAGCGACGACAGCCTGGCGCCCCGGCGCGGCGCCCTGACGCTCCGGCACCTGCTGGCCCACGCCTCGGGCCTGCAGTACCCCTTCATCCCCGGCGCGCTGGCCGCGTACTACGAGCGACAGGCGGCCCGGCCGGGCGGCGAGGGCTTCGACGTGGCCAAGCGCCGCGCCAGGGTGCAGGAGCGCTTCGGCGTGCCGCTGGTGTTTGAGCCGGGCGAGGGCTGGTGCTACGGGCCGGGGCTCGACTGGGCCGGCCTGCTGCTCGAGCGGACCGTCGGGGAGTCGCTGGATGCGTACGTGAAGCGGGCCGTGTGGGCGCCGCTGGGCGTCGACGAGCGCGACGCGCCTAGCTACTTTCCCAGACCCGGCAGCGACAGCGACGTGGCCACGAGCGCCCGCGGGCCCGACGGCAGGATGGTCGCGGTGCCGGACCTGCCGGCGCCGCCGGCAGCCGAGGCGGCGTTTGGCGGCGAGGGCATGCGCGGCTCCATGGACACGTTTGCGAGGCTGCTGCGGTCGCTGGCGCGGGACGACGGCGTCCTCCTCCGGCCCGAGACGGCCGCGCTGCTGTTCGAGCCGCAGCTGAGCGGCCGGTGGCCCGCGAGCAAGACGGCGCTGCGCGACCTGCTCGCCGGCGCCGACTGGCTGAGCGGCGTGGCGCCGCCGCAGGGCGACGAGTACGATTGGGGCCTGGGCGGGCTCCTGGTCCATGGCGACAGTCACCCGTACAGGCGGCCGGGTTGCCTGATGTGGAGCGGCATGTTCAACTCGAGCTGGGTAAGGAGCTTTTTCTTCTTGCTCTCTTTTTTTATATGTCATTGTGGTGGTTGTTGGACAATACAGAGTAGACTAAATGCTGACTTTCAGGTGCGCGGTAGTTTATCGATCGGGAAGCGGGTGTCTATGGTGTCTTTGGGACGCAATGTCTGCCGCCGGGTGATTCTCCCATACGCAATCTCACAGAGGCCTTCCAGGAGGAGGTTTACAGAAGGGCAGGCAAATTGAACAAGTCCCCAAGTTCACTATAGAAGTACTTTTCCATGTAGACTCAAAGTGAGAATAGAAGAAGCTCATCAAATACCAAGCCTAGAAATAGTTGGACCAAGCAACATGCCTTTTTGCCTTGGCCAGGGTATACGCTTTGATGCCAGAACTCCCCGTGTAAAAATGCAGCCAGCCCAGAACAGAACATCATGTACAAACCATAACATAGCGCAGAAGAAAGATATCCTTGCTCCAACGCATCTCCCTTTCTCTCCAATCACTGCCTCAGCCTCTTAGGCGGCTTGACCGTTCTTCCCGATCGCGTGACGGTCGGACCATCGGTGGCCGGCCTTGTCATCCTCTTGGCCTTGGCACTCTGCCTGGGAGCCGGCCACGGCGGCGTCGCAGCTGTCTCCGTGCCCACCAGCGCATAATCAGCGACAGGCTCAAGAGATCGATCTTGTGCCATCTCCGCCGACGGAGGGGAGCCCTCGTTTCTGGGGCTGGGGCTTGGGCTGCTGCTGCTGCTACTGGCAGGTCTGGAAGACGAGGCCGCCAACACTTCCATCGATGAAGGAGAGGTGAAGGGCGAGGTGACGGGGGTGGCGGCGCGACTGCCGTTTCTCTCAGCCTCCAGAGCCTTTGCGATCGTCTCTGCCAGAGCATACACTCTGGTCATGAGGCCCCGAAGGTCGAAGCTGGGGCAGTGGCGAGCCTTTTCCGCCGCGTCGGAGATGACCATGTTGGCGGCGGTAGCGGCGTCCAAGGCCCGCATGTAGCGCCGGAGCTGAAGCTTGACCTCGTCGTCGCTTTTGAGAGCATCCAGCTCATCCTGCAGCGCTTGTTGCTTCTGCAGATGCTCTAGCTGCAGTCGATGCTTCTCCTCCTGTAGGTGCGAGACGAAGTAGGTTGTTAGCATTTCCTGGGCTTTTTGTGATATGGTCGCGTAATTGGCAGTCTCGAGGACGAATCACTCGTTTATCTCGGTACTTACCCAGCTCAGATATGTTTGACGGCCACTTGCGGCCTCTCTGGCGGCAGCGCCACGAACATCGCTCTCTGGGAACCGCCCAGGGAGCGTGAGAGGCTGAAAATGTGGGATGCTGGAATCGGACATCTCCATGATGTGTGGTGCTGTGTTTTTCCTTTGTGGTGCGATGTACCAGAAATTCTGGGAGAGTGCGAGGGAGGGTGAAAGGTAGGGAAACAGGAAAGAGTGTTATGTAGCCAGTGGTTGTTGCTGGACTGCAATGGCATGTAATTTGTATGGCCCAGGAAAAGCAGAAAAAAAACCAAACATCCGAAATCCAGAGGGGAGAGGCTATCCTTTTATACGTGTGATAAATAGTTTGAGATTGTTCATGTTTAAATTTTAGAGACGCAAGGTGCATGGGCGAACTGAAGATGCCTTGCTTATACTTTTGTTTTGCACCGCGGGTCAGTTGGACCTGGTCATTCTCAAAGTCCAGCCTCTGCATCTACCTAGGCTAGCTTTCTCTGCGGTGCATTGGTAGCAGTCTCGAGGCAGTGACTCCCCACGATATGTAACAAGGAGCGCTCTTTCTCAGTGGCATGGTCGTACGATTTATACTGCTTTTTAATTACAGTTAAGAATGATCCGACTTTGCCATCACTTGGGGAGCGCCTTCTACTTCACCACCTCGCCTTGAGCCCACCAACCAATATGCCCATACACATGATTTGTCCCTGTCCTGATGGCGATGCTTCCTTCAGCATGTGCCATCGGGTGTCTCATAGAAAATATTGACTTTTCTCTCGTTCTTTCTTTCGTGTGGCTGGTCATGGTTGTCACTGACAACTGGGGTATATGCACAGCTGCTACATATGCAACAGCTAACCTTGAGCGGTTGCTCCGGGGATCAAGACAGACTGACTTTCCAATGACTCTCAGGTCAGATGTATGGCGTGAGTGAGTGTGAAAATAGACAATGTGTGTAGTGGTTTCTATTCGTTTCGTACAGAGATGTGCTACTGCTGGGAAGTCTGGCTCAGATATCGTACCATCGTCGAAACTCCGGGCATCCAGATGTCAAAAGATGAGCAGCCTGTTGTGAAGACGAGTTGTATTATTCTAGATGACTAAGAATCGAGAGCAGCCAACATAACCATGGCTGCCACATCTGTCCAACCAGGCACAATCGTCGTCGATCACAAATTCGTGTTCCGGGTAAAAGTAGGCAAGACTGCTGACTTCGGGAACTATACCATACAATTCCCAACCCGAGGCCGAGTGGCCTGCAGACTCTTGTGTTACCCCATTTGAGCGGGGTGGCCTTTAAATCTTTGGGTTTCTTCATTTCTTCTTGTTCTTCTTCCTCTTGTGGGAATCAAAATAACATAAAAATACTTCTATAGCCACGCCTAATTCACAGCTATATATACATATCATATCTGACCCACTCGGTTCTCTCTCCTAACCGCCCCCCAAGGCACAATGTGGCTGATTAACACCCAGACCTTGGCCCTGGAGTACTTTGCCAGTCCCAAAAAGGTTCCCTACGCCATTCTCTCGCACACATGGGAACAAGAAGAGGTCACGTTCCAAGAGTTCCACAAGCTGGACACAGCGAGGTCCCGGAAAGGGTTTGCTAAGATCGCCAAGACGTGCTCCGTTGCCAAAGACCGAGGCCTTGAGTACGCCTGGGTCGACACCTGCTGCATCAACAAGGAGAACAGTGCAGAGCTCTCAGAGGCCATAAACTCAATGTTTAGGTGGTACAAGAACGCAACCGTCTGTCTCGTCTTTCTCTCCGACCTTGCTCAGGGACATGACGGTGGGTGGGCCTCCTGCCGCTGGTTCACCCGGGGCTGGACTCTCCAGGAGCTCATAGCACCCCCGAATGTCGAATTTTATGACGCAGCGTGGACTTTCAAGGGTACCAAGAAGGGCTTGCTGGGCCTCTTGTCTTGGGTGACTGGTATAGATGAGACCGTCCTGTCGGGAGAGACCAGGCTGTCCGAACTGCCTGTTGCCAGAAAAATGTCGTGGGCAGCGAGAAGACGAACGGGCCGGGATGAGGATATCGCATACTGTCTGATGGGCCTGTTCGACCTCAACATGCCACTGCTATACGGCGAAGGTCAAAAGGCCTTTCTAAGGCTGCAAGAGCAGATTTTGAACCAGACGCACGACCTCAGCCTTCTCGCCTGGACCGCTCAAGACGAGCCACACCCGTATGAGGACTATGAGGACGGTGACGACCCGCACCAACAATTCCGAGGCATTTTTGCGAGCTCCCCAGTTGAGTTTTCTGCTTGCGGGGGCATCGTCTCTCGGCTGTACCCTTGCTGGACATCGAAGAGCGAGGAATTTACCGTCACAAGCAAGGCCTGGAGGTCAAACTCGCCTCTGGTATATGAAGTCCAGTTGCTCGAGGAAGTTGGAACTTTGGGAATTGAACCGGAGCAGATAATGGGGAACGGGACTCCGGAAAACTTTGTGCTGTCCCTGAGATGTATAAAGAGTGGGACAGTGGACAATATGTGCAAGTTCCTGACCATGGTCATCCTCCTCAGACAAACCAGCGAGGGTTACGTCCGAACACGGTTCCGAAAGACGTACTACATAAATGACTTGGCAACGAGGGTGACACAGAAAGAGTTCTACTTCACCGCTCCGACCCATATCAGCCCTTACCTATCGCGCAAGATCTGCTCGCAGTACAGCGGAAGCCTGTGGGTTCCCAAAACCGACCGAGACCAACTTTGACGCCCCTGAGCTCCTGCAAGTGTTTGTGCCGCCCGAGGTGTACGACCCGGTGAACAACGTATTTCGGCTGGATGGCGGGCCCGGCAATGCTCATATCGGCCTGAACTTCAACGTAAGCAATGATTCGCCGCTCTCGCAAAGAAATAGTAGCAACCAACCGCGCAATTTTAAATTCCTGCTGGCGGCGAGACACCTCGGAGACGCAGGAACCAGCGGCGACCGCGATCCGAGATTGGCATTTTCCTGGGCCATCGTCCCCGAGACGTCCGACTGGTACGACCCAATGCTGCTCTTCCTGAAGGGGCCACGCCAGCGGGCCATTGACAATATCAACAAGATATCGCTTTCTTTCTTCCAGCAGCCGCTACCGACCAGGGTCGAGCTCAAGTGGAAAGGCGCCAAGTTCGGTGAGTTGCTGCTTGACGTGGTCAGGGTTCCGATGCAGGAGTTTAGACTGGTGGACAGGCCGGCCGAAGATGATTACTTGTACTCGATCCAACTCGGATGGAAGCCTTGGGTGCCGCCAAGGGCTGGTTCTTTTGTCCCGAAGCGAAGATGAACGAACATGATGACAATCTCCTTGTATTTCTTTGCCGGTGCATATGTTATACACCAAGTTGTACACAGGTAACTCGGGTAATATGAAAAAAAAAAAAAAAAAAAAAAAAAAAAAAAAATAGACAGCATATTGACAAAATGACGCCTTGTAAACTTTCAAACAACCCGTGAGTATGCAGCGGATACACCATCACCTCCATCGTGGCAACCAGCACAACAGGCCAGACATGCGTTGCGGTCGCGACATCGTCGACATTTTCAACGGTGCAGTGCTTTTGATGGCGTCCTCAAGAATTACGCAGAAATCACCGTCCCCCGGCCGCGGTGTCGTGTCCACTTACACATTGTTCGTGCCGTTGATTCAACTCAACTACAGAGCTCAAGACCGTCCCAGCAGCTTCGGGGGGTGTAATTGGTTCAGGAGGGTCTAGCATGCCTTCGGAAACGTGGACGTGTCCCCCTCCTTTGCCTTCAAGCTCTGACGGCAGTGGAGGGCGGAATCGGTAGCAACAACAACAACAACAACAACATTAATGATAATGACAGCAGCGGTGATCAAGGTGGATTGACGCTGGGTACAAAAGTAGGGATCGGCATCGGGGCGGCCTCTGCGCTTATAATTACGGGCCTGCTGCTCTTCTTTAGGCGCCGTGCGCTCCAGAGGCGCAGGGGCCAAAACAGGCCGATTGAGGAGATGCTGCCGGACGAGAAGAAGGGGCATCCCTGGCCAACCGGAGCTGGAGGGGGCCCGAGATTAATGAACTGGGTGACACATCAAATCCGCAGGAGCTGTCTGCTGTTGGTGATGGTGGTCCTGCAGGCGCAGCTATCGGCGGCTGGGGTGCGCGGAAGGAAGGGATCCGGGGCTGGGCGCGAGGATGGTGGGGCACTACGCAACAGCAAGGAAGAAACGTTTTTTTTTTTTTTTTTTTTTTTTTTTTTAGCTCGAGGGAAGCAGTGCGGTCACCTGGCGGCGATGAGGATGCTGAACATGAGGCCGGATTCGAATTGATAGTTAAAAGATTAATGTTAATGTTGGCCCACTGACATGTTTTATTTGGGTCGTCATGGATGCATGGTTTGTGTGTGTTGGATTTCGTCGGGTCGGTCTCCGGACGTCACTATGCGGTGTGTTGCACCGTAGACTTGGGCCCAGGCTTCCACTTTGAAACCGCCCAGCTTTGGCCAGAATTTTAAAATTCTACGGGATAAGTACCTGTTTGGGCGTCATAGGAAGGGTCGGGTGTAATTAGCTTCGTAATAGAAAATCCGGAATACTCTCAACAAGCATAAATCCGCACATTTCACAATCGAGGTTGCATTAATTGTTTTTTGTTGTTGCAATTAGCGTGGTAAAGTTCTCGGTACGAAGTCCTATGTTGTACTAGCTGCAGAATCCAAGTGTTTCCTGCTCTCTAGTTGGTTTAGGCTTAAGTGATGGTAGCCAAAGAATGCTTGGAGGAGTGGGTACAATCACCAAACAAAGGTCCAAACCAAGATGCAGGGATTAGGCGAACCCCCCGTCCCCGTACATCAATTACGCCAATACATTCCATCCGTTGAATTCCCCGTGGCCAAGAAAAAATAAGATACCGCCCCTAGACACGAAGGAGATAGACCAAGGCTGCATGCAGTAGCTCCCTAACCTGCTGTGTAGCGATATGTAGCGGCACGTACTCGTGGCTTGCATCCATGATGGCCATATTGGGTAATCGACCTTCATTCCCACGTCCCAAGTTTGAACAACACACACCCCCCGAGTCGACCTTCCAATACCAGCCTGCCGGTCTGGGGATTTGCATCACCCCACTCCAGCTGATTTGAGGGGGTGCCACCCAGACTGGTATATAGATCTCGGGTGTACAAGTTCCCGGCGTTGGCGGCGAAAATGATCCACAGAAACATTTTGCTAGCCTCCATCCCAGACCAAGAAGAACCCGGTCAAAGCCAGTAAGACTCCTCCTTGGTACGAGCAGTGCAGCCCATGGAATCGAAAGTTCCACCCTACGGGGAAACACAGCACCAAGCAAGCGAGATGGCAAACCTACAGTAGGAAAAAAAATCATGATAAAAATATAACTAAAAACAAAATAAAATTTCCTGTGCCATTGTTGTACTGTAAGGAATATGCGGGCCAATCCAAGTTCCCCCGACCCCGATCGTGGGTGGCGGATCCTTTCTCTGAGGATGTATATCTTAAAAGGTCTTTGCATCTGGGGTTGGTCACACTTTCCCTTTTGATCCTCTTTGTCCTTTTTTTTTTTTTTCCCCCTCCCCTGCTTGGGATCTGTTGCACCCTTCTTCTCTTGTCTCTTTCTCATTCCGTTTTCTATTCTCTAGATTGGGGTAGAATATATTTGAGAAAACGACCCGTTCCGCAATCTGCCATCTGATTTGTTTTCATCCCATCTGGGTTCTCTCATCTCCTACTTTCCCTTTTGGTCTCTTGACTACCCAAATCAGATTCGCAGGACTCGAGAGTTTGGACGACGGATGGTCAAATCGGCATAAACGCACCACTTTACCCTGGCACATTAAACCGGGGCCTCCTGGGTCGCCCTTTTTGGCATGATGCTCAACTCTTTACCCAACGTCTACGCCCTAGGGCTTGCAGCAATATTTCTTGCCGCCGTCTACATCTACAGAGACGTGCGATGGCGCCGGTTTTCTCAACACGCTGATCTACCGCAGCTCAAGCCTTCGTTGGTTTGGGGTCACCTGAAAACCCTTGGTGAGAGGCTCAGCAAAAAACCAGCTGGAATACACCATGATTACGTCTTTGAAGAAATCATGCAGGAGCTGGGTAACCCGCCCATGTTCAACTTTGACATGAGGCCAATTTCCCGACCCATGGTTGTGATCACCAGCCATGAACTTGCTGAGCAGGCTAGTCGCGCGTCAAAGACTTTCCCGTGGTCGACAAACAAGTCGCCCACTTTGTATGAGATTTCCCCGCTCATCGGTGAAAGCTCGTTGCTGGCCAAGGAGGGCGAGGAGTGGAAGGCTCTCAGGCGGAGATTCAACCCAGGCTTTGCGCCCAAGCATCTCCTCAGCCTGCTCCCTTGCATCTTGGACAAGACACAGTACTTTATCGACCACCTCGACCGGCTAGCGAGGTCGGGAGACGAGTTTCTGTTCAACGAGCTTACCACCAACCTTACCTTTGACATCATCGGCGCCGTTGTTCTCGACGTCGACCTCGATGCCCAGAGGGGTAAGAGCGAGCTGGTCAACGCCTTCCAGGCCATGAGCAAGACCTTCCTGAATCCTTCACCCCCTGGCTTTGCCAAATTCTTCCTGCGCCAAAGGTATATTCGCTGGGGCCTCCGCCGCCGCATGGAAACTGTTCTCAGGCGATACATTATAGAATGCCACGAAAAGCAGAACCAGGCCCATGGCAGCATCGGCCGATCACGCAGTGTTCTGTCGCTCAGCCTCGAGGGCTTGGATACTCTAGACGAATCTCTGATTGCCATGATAGGCGACCAGATGAAGACGTTCTTGTTCGCCGGCCACGACACCACCAGCATAGCGCTTCAGTGGGCCATGTACGAGCTCGCGCGCACGCCGCGGGCCCTTGCAGCCATCCGAGCCGAGCTAGACGAAATCTTTGGGCCAGACACGGATCCCGCCACCGTGAGGGACCAGCTCCTTGGCCCCTCCCGCGAGGAGCTTTATGCCCGGTTGCACTACACCTCGGCTGTCATGAAGGAGACGCTTCGTCTGTACCCGCCTGCCGCAACTGGTAGATTTGCCCCCAAGGGCAGCAACTTCCGCTTCACGATGCCTAACGGCCAGGGCATGTCCCCTCTCATGGACGGCAAGATCCTGTATATTTGCCACTACCTGATACAACGCGACCCGGCAGTTTACGGTGACACGGCCAACGTCTTTGAGCCGGAACGATGGCTCGGAAACACGGATACGTCAATGGCGAGTGGTGGAGATCTGAACGAAGCCGCTGCCGGCCTGATGGGTGAAAAGCACGCCATCCCGGCCTCTGCCTGGAGGCCATTCGAGCGTGGTCAGAGGAATTGTATAGGACAGGAGCTCGCCAACATCGAGATGAGGGTCATCCTTGCTTGCATCGTGCGCAGGTTCGACTTTGAAAAGGTTGGTTTGGGCGAGCTTTTGAGGGATGAGAAGGGCAACTATGTGATGGATGCATACGGGCAATATAAGCCTGTTAACAGGCTCTACAACGTGAGTTAACATTCATCTTCTTTGCGCAATCATGATTTTCCGTGGAAGACTGCAAAGTCAAGAACCATTGAAAGCTAACACCCCATGCTTTCCAGGCAACCAAAATCACCGCACAGCCTGCGGACGGGTGTAGAATGAGAGTAAGGCTGAGTGATAAGGCTCAAGCTGCTAGCAAAGCTTGAGAGCTAGTATCTTTTTTTTATATACACAAGTATAACGAGTTAATACGAAGCTTTTCAAGAAACGGTTTGGATGCTGTGTAGTGCCAATGAAAATGACAAGTGAAGAAAGCAAAACCACTAATCTTTCTCATCAACTAGCAACTTGACAGCTACTCTTGTGGTAATGCAAAGCAGAGGTTCCGGGTAAAACCAGAAGTCAAGACAAATCCGGTAACCAAGCCGGGTAAGCTCGCTGCACGTATATTAGGCGCGCCAACTATAGCAAGACTTTCCTCGGAAAATTCTATATTTGGCAATTAAACTGTAAGTATAGCAGCCGTCACGAAACCCAGGAACCACGTTGACTGATGCAATTCTCCAAACCGTGCCAGGGAAACTACGAGGGTGGATGATGTAAAAGTCTCTGGGTAAACAGGAGAACAGCAAAAGGAAAAAAGTAAAGAAAAGAAAAGAAAAGAAGAAAAGCCGCCCAAGGGACCGTGACGGCATTCAACATGGGTTTCCCCACCAAACCAAGACGCCACTGGCTACACTGGCTGTACCTGCTGCTGCAGCTGCTGCAGCTGCTGCCGCTCGTCACATCAGAGCCAATCGACCACGCCTCTACAACGCCAGCAACCAGCCGCAGCAGTACCGCCACGGTGTGTCGCTGGAACCCTGCCGGCCCTCTGCTTCCACGGACGAGCGCATCCTGCCCTCCCGCAGTGGACGACACCACCACCACGACCGCCGCGACGGGGCGAACGTCGACACCATGGACCCAAACACCATTCTGCATCGCCAACGGCGGCTATGACAAGGAAGCCGTCACGTCCCGGCGCTACTGCACCTTCACCTCGGCGACGTTCCGGTCCGGCCGCGGGCTCAGCTTCGTCGGCACGCCCGAGGCAGCAGCAGGGCTGGCCGACGCGCTGCTGTCGGAACCTTGGCACTCGCGCTTCCCGTCGCACGTCGACGTCCTCGCCGACACGAACAGGAGCAGCACGTACGCCGTCGTCCCCGTCCCGGGCAAGGGGCTCGGCGTGGTGGCCACGAGGCGCATCCGGGCCGGCGAGATTCTGGTCGCTGATCACCCGCTGCTGCTGGCCGACGTGGAGGCGGCCGCGGCGGCACGCGGAGGGCTGTTGTTACGGCTCGCCGTCGAGAGCCTTCCGCTGCCCGGGCGGTTCTTTGACCTGGCGAGGAGTTATGGTGCGGGCGATGCTGTTGAGGATGTGCTGAATACTAACACGTTTGCGGTCGGGGTCGGGGACGGAGATTACATGGGCTTGTATCCCGAGATTGCGGTAAGTGGCCCGCCCTGAATCTTGGGATTGCGGGCTGGTGGTTTTTGGGAAAGTAGGAAGCGCTGATGATGGCGTTTTTTTTTTTTTTTTTTTTTTTTTGGTGCGTTCAGAGGATAAACCATGCTTGCAGCCCCAACAGCTTCTCCCGCTTCCACCCGTCCGACTTGACCATGGACGTCGGTGCCATGCGGGACATTATGCCAGGGGAAGAGATCACGATAAGCTGTATGTCTCTTGCCGTTTTCTATCCATCGTCATGATACCCCTGACCGCCAGCCAACAGAGCGCCCACCCCCCTGCTTTCTCGCTACTGCCGAGATTTGACTCGATCCCCAATCTCGTCAAGCAGACATACCCCTCGGCCTCCCTTCCACCCACCGCGCCGCCAAGATCCGCGACTGGGGCTTCGCCTGCACGTGCCGGCTGTGCTCGACGCCCACGGCAAACCGCCTCTCGGACCAGCGCCGCGAGCGGCTGGGCGGCCTGCGCGGGCGCCTGGTGCACGGCCGCGCGGGGATGGCCGTGGCCGAGGTCCACGCGGCCGCCGAGGAGATGATGGAGATCGCCGAGGCGGAGGGCGTCCTCCCCCAGCTGGGCGGGTACTGCGAGGCCGTGGCGCAGGTGCTGCTGGCCAAGGGCGATGGGCACGGCGCGCTGCGGTACCTGAGGTTGAGCCTGGACGCGTGGCTGCTGTACGGCGGCGAGGACCACGCTCATGTGCCCAACGTCAGGAGCAACCTGAGGGATCTGGAGGCCAAGGTTTTAGGAGGAGGAGGTTTAAAGGCGTGAAAACAAATCTAGAGCTAGTCGTAGCTGAAAGCCAGGGAAAGTGTCGGCATTATTCCAATACAAATGGTTGACGCCAAAAAAAAAAAAAAAAAAGTTTGAGAATCCTGAGAGTTTCTTGATTTTGTCTTTGTTCCTAGACCGGAAACAATGATTACAGCTTTTGCTCCCCCAGGCCCCGAGACCTGACCCCGAGCACCGCCTTGCCCACGTTGCTGTCATGAGGCTTCCCAATCTCCTTGGTGATCCAAGACCCGATCTCCGCCATGGCCTCCAGATCCACTCCAGTATCCATGCCCAAGGTCTCGAGGAAGTAGACCATGTCCTCGGTGGCAACGTTGCCTGTCGCCCCGGGGCTGTACGGACAGCCGCCCAGCCCTCCGACGGACGAGTCGAACGTGCGGACGCCGTGCTCGAGCGCAACTGCCGTGTTGACCAGGGCCTGGCCGTACGTGTCGTGAAAGTGCATGGCGACGTCCTCGCTCCGCACGCCGGCGGCCGAGATGCACCTCAGCAGGGCCTGGGTCCGGGGCGCCGTGCCCATGCCCGTCGTGTCGCCGAGCGCAATCTCGTCTGCGCCCATCTCTAGCAGGCTGGTCGCTATCTCGGCGACGCGGTGCGGGTCCACGTCGTGGCCCTCGAACGGGCACCCCAAGACGACCGAGATGTAGGCCCTCACCCGCAGGCCCGCGACCTTGGCGCCTTTGATGACCTCGCCAAACGCCACGAGCGAGCTTGCCACGTCCATGTTGAGGTTCTTGCGCGAGAAGGACTCGGTCGCCGCGGCGAAGACGGCGAGCTCGACGGCGGGCGGGGATGAGGGCTTCGGTTCGGTGCTGTAGGATCCCGGGTGGGCTTCCAGGAGCGAGAGTGCGTTGTTGAGTCCCTTTGTGTTTGGGGCGAGGAAGGCATAGGTCACCGGGTTCGGGGAGGGGATCTCTGTGGTGAGGATATGTTCAAGGATTTCGCTCGAGTTGGCCATCTTTATTTGGACGAGTTATGGGCATTATCAGCTTCAAGATCAGGCCGAGGATGGAGCAAAGGAGCACAAGAAGATTTGCAGTTATGTTCTTTCCCATATAAAAGAAAGAGAGAGAGAGAGAAGCTTACCTGCGGCACCCATTTGGGCGCGACAAAGGACCCGGCCTCAATGGTGGTCAGGCCCGTCTTGGCCAGCCTCTCGATGAGCTCGATTTTTGTAGCGAGTGGTATTGTGGTCTTTTCGTTCTGCAAGCCATCGCGGGGCCCGACCTCGACGATTTTGACGCGGTTATCATATGAAGGTTGCTGTTGTTGTTGTTGTTGCTGCTGCTGCTGTGTGTTTCCTGCCGTGGAGTATAGACGCGGCATGCAAGACCGCTTCAACAAGCCATTAACGGCCACGCGACGAGCGCAGCGGGCTGCAATTGGGGCCAAGGGAGCCATTGTTACGTGTTATGGCACTCTTGCCATTCGGTTGCTGTGTTTCTTCGGGCGGGCTGCCGAGTGTATATAGGGAATTGGGAAAGCAGCAGGTGTTGTTCGATGGAAACCTGGAGAAGACTGTTGACTTTGAGGGGAAATCGTCCGAGAGAGCTACATCCCTGAACCGCGGCCCGCATGACGTTACAACCACGATATTATAGTGCGAAAGCCGCATAGCATCGGTTTCTGGGGTAAGTTTGAGAAATAATGTGGGGCGGAATTGGTTGTCATCTCACGTGCACCCTGAAACGTTACCATCACTGCACATACTCCAACAAAATAGCATTTTCGAGGGTGACGACCTTGAGAACCATATTGCGAGATTTTATAACGCACATTAAAACTTAGGTCAAGTGTGTGGAGAGCTTCAACATAAAGACTCGATTGCTGGGCACCAGACTAACTTTTCGGCCTGGACTTTTCCCTCCTTCACTCCCTCCATCCCCGAACTCTTGCCAAGGCAATGTCAGTGAAGTCTTGCTAGCAGCAGCAAAAATTATCTAAAATCAGCATCTGCTGGGTTCTGTCCGTTCCTTGTTCACCTGTACCCCAAGCCCTCTCACTTTATCCCACCCTAGAATTCCGTCGTGCCTTTAGCGACATTGACCATCCCGATATTACAAGATTTTACAATGGACATTTATGTCTGTTGCTCTCCGCAAGTGCTCAGATGGGCTGTGACGGGTTCCCGGGGCACACTTCGCCCACGCAGCAGTCGATGACACCGCTGGTGCACTCACCATTCGAGTTGGCGCCGTGGTCGCTGGGGAATGTATAAGCTGCGCCCCGACACGGAGCAAAGAACTGCGACGGCCTGATCCCGGCGTTCCTGTTTGGATTTCGACACGAACCGCGGCCGTTGTCGTTCGGGCAGGTGTCCAGGTCCCGCAGCTGCCTGTTGCAACCGGTGACGACGTTGCCGCCGCAGGAGCATGTGATTGGCAGCGAGAAGCCGTCGACGTACGAAACGTCCACGTCGACGAGGGCGCCGCTGCCAAACTGGTCGACGAACGAAGCCTCGATCAGCGACTCGTCGCCCACGACGGCGTTGGAGCCGCTCGCCTCGACCACCGCCACCATGCCGGCCCACTGCGTCGGCACGGCGAACTGGCCGACGCTGAAGACGCCCAGTGTTCCCGGTCCGACGTCGCCGTCCACCGCCGCCGGCGCGTTGGCGTTGCGAGCGTGACTGGTACTGATCGGCGAGTGCCATGCGTTGGTGATGCGGATGGTCAGCGCTGCGGCTACCTTGTCCATGCTCGGGCCAGGGGTGGGTGCTGGGGCGTTGGCCGCGGTGCTGGTGTAGGCGTAAAATTTGGAGGCCCGGTCGAGGGCGCCGTCAATGGCCACGCCGTGCTGGTTGTGGTCGATCATGTCCTCCTGTCCGATGAGTCTGCCGACGGAGTCTTTGGGCGCTTGCGGCAGGGCCTGGGCAATGCCCAGCAGGCCCGTGATGAAGAGTAGGCGATTTGCGAACATTGTTCTGAGTGGGTGTCTCGGTTGGGACTAGACTTTTTGGGTTGGGCTACAAGGACTTGATGCCGCCATGGGTATGCCGAGCATGAGCTGGGGCCTAACGATCTTTCAAGTTGAGGGAGAAGGACTTTGTCTTTAATGGGGCTATAAACATTGATGAAGACTTCTGTCAGGAGCCTTTGACCACCCAGCTCCTTCTTCTTGAATTAAGTTGCGACTGTATGATTTCTAGTCTAAAATAACCCAATCCTTTGCCATGCATTGAGAGCGATAACTGATTTGATATGTTGCTATAACAGGCTCTTTCATCGCTTTTTGGTCATCCTTTTGGATTGAAATAATATAAGTCTCTTACATAGATCTCCTAGCGGGCTTGTCACAGTATTGATGAGAGTGATTCAACACTACTAAGGCGCTCGCTGCTCGAATATCCAGAATAGTCAGGCCGAGACTATATTTCCGTGCCGAGAGTCTATCTTTTGTGGTAACTTTATACGTGAATGGGGACCTGAATTGGTGGTTGAACTCATTCAAAGAACTACAGTTCACATTTGGTGTTTGTCCATAATATCAAATACGAATGACCTAAGTTTCATGAATTAGTGTCGTTAGCGAGAAGTGAACAGCCCTTGTTTTGCACTTCCATAGGGTCATTGAAGCATATGTGGCAATGGTTCTTAGATCAGTGCTTCCATATATAGTCATACAATGAGAAAGCTAATCTTTCCGAGCGACCAGTCTATATTGTCCAATCAAGGTGATTTCTATATTAAAAGAAAGAAAGAAAGAAAGCTCGTCCCAGTTCGTATCAAAAACGTCCACAGAACAAGGCACAGCAACATGCCTAAAGTCATTAGCTTATTCTGCCGTCTCCATCAAATACAGGAATGATATAGTATATATAGAAGCCCGGCCGTGAAGACCCAGACCCTTGGCAAAGTAAGTAACCAAGAACGGCCCGTCAAGTTTCACGCGGACATGTGCGGGTATAGCATTGCAGATCCAGCCGTGTCTATCCAGCCCCAACCCGAGGGCGTGTTGCTGGTAGCGCTGACCAGAAATACAAGGCTAATTAAGTCTCCCGTGCCGGTGTGGAATTGGCGACGGTGTGCGAGGTAGGGCCAGTAATGCCGGTGGTCTGGAAGCATACGAAATAGGGAGTCGGCAGGGAGGCGGAGGGAATGAGGAAAGAAGGAAAGTTTCGATACCGGCGAAAAAAACGAGGGACGAGTTGAGCCCGGTTCAGAAACTCGCTGGAGGGGGTTCAGAAAGTGGATCCTGTAAAAGGACCGGGGGTTCAGAATCCCAAAAGGGATGCACGGGATTCAACAAAATAACAAATTCTAATTGGCTATTTATAAAAAGAATAATTAAAAATAAAAACCCGGAATCGGCGATTTAATATACCGATTAAATGGGGATTAAAAAAAAATTTTCTCCCTTACGCAACGCCCATTTATTGTTTAACTTTTGCTTGGGTATTTAATAAGCAAGGCGCAAAAGTAAATGGTTAATAATGCCGTTATTTCCAAATGGTGAAATCCCACAGGATTTGCATATATAATTGGAAAATTTTCCAATTGAAAATATAAGGTAAACTATACACGATGCATATGCTAAATTTTTTAACCAACCAAAAATGCAAAACTTTTGGGAATTGCTATGGGTTAATAGCCATATAAACGAAATAAATATTGTATGCGCGTTGCATATGCGGTGTTTAATTGCTAATAAATATTAGGAAATTGTTAACCAATTTGGTTTTTATATTACCGGAAATAATAAATATAAAATTACCGTTACAAAAATTTAACATTATATTATTATTCCATATTATCCAAATATTTTAACAACGGGAATTTTACATATTATTCCATGGCAAATATCGTTTATGGAATTAAATGGATTTATTTTTGCCAGCATTTGCAATGTTGAAGTAAAAAAAATTGTCGAACGAGTAAATATATTTATTTTATTAAAATGTTAATATTGCAAATATTATAACTAATTTTTTTTTTTTTTTTAGATTTAATATTGCCTTTATTTCCAAATTCCTAAAGAAATAGGAAATTCGAACGTTAAAAAACTAAATCTTTTTGGGTAAGTTTATATAATAATATTAATATATAAAAACTAATTTTTATATTAGCAACTATTATGTATTCCACTGGAACTTTAAATGCAGCGGAATTCGACATTGTTCCAATTTTCGGCCAAACCTCCGTGGTTTTTGTATTGCTTATAATCGGTTTGAATTATTTCGAGCATAACAAATTTTTAAACATAAAGCATAAATATATCCGGCCCCAACGGTTGAATAAAATATCCGGAATAAAACAAAGGAGTAAGTACGCCGCATATATTTAACGTATGCATTTTATATGCTAAATATATATTAATGTTTTTTTCGGTTTTTTGGAATTTTGGAAACGTAAAGCCAGTTTAAGTCCAACCGGGCAAATGCATTGCAAAAACGCTATAACAGGAGAATGGTCCTGTTCGAATATCTAACCTATTTTTTATCGAGGAGAAAATAATGTACGTCAATTTATTTATTTATTTATTTATTATATATATTAACTTTTTTAGGAGGTGCAATTATTATACCCAAATAAATTATTAGCAGAGTTTTGGTATATTTTACAAATATTTTCACCATCGTTTATTGGGTTAGATACCCAATATTTGCAATTTTTATCAGAAAATGGTAGCCCAGAATAAAATCTTTTACAATGCACTTATATTGGAAATATTTTGTATAAACGCAAAATTTGTGGTAAATATCCCTTATAATATTAAATATATATTTATAATACTAATTTTTTCGTTAGGATTCCGCCATTCCAACGGTACTGGTAAAATAGAACGATGCAAATGCGAAATAAATTTTGATATTTATATTCCAGTAAACCATTTACGGAATCCTTGGATATTTATATTTGCCCGTGGATCGCATACGCATCACCCAATTTTTCCAAATCGAATGCCAATGCAAATTAAAAAAAATATTTTAACAGCACTTAAAACGCAAAAAATATTATCTTTAAAATTACGTTAGTATTTTATTTTTTTTTATTTATTTATTTATTTTTATTTTCATTTATTTATTAATTTGGCTATATAGGAATATTTGCTATAAGCATTGCGTTTCAAACGCTTAAGCAAAAATGGGGCAACGAAAATGCTTTACGTGGATTTGAAGGACATTTAAACTGTTTTAGTCGAATTGCATTTATAATTAAAGCGCTTCGAATTATTAAAAGTCCAAAAGGAACTGGGTATTTAAATATATATACACAATCTTTATACATTGCATTTATATTAATAATACATATTATATTAGGTGTATATGCGGAATTCCGAAACCAATAACAAAAACCACCCGAATAACGTTTTATTTGGGATATTATCCAATTAATACAAGGAAGATTTGCTATTATATGCATTACACGTGCAATGTTTAAACATTTTAGTCGATAATAATATTTAAAAATGGATTTATCCTGGAAAATGGTTGCAGGATTTATTAATTTTTTTTTTTTAAAGGGATGGGAAGGTCCAGCAAATCGTACGTATTTATAATGCATATATTTTTTTATATTATATATGGAATATATTAATTTTATTTTATTAGGTCGACCTAACGGACGAAAACAAACATATTTTTACAGTTTTATAAACCCACAAACTTAAAAAAATTAGAAGCTTTTTTTTATAGGTTGTTTTTCAATTTATTAACAAATTTCTGGCCAAATTGCTAAATGGGGGCATATTTCTGGAAGTGAATTTGGAAATTGGTTAACAATAATAGCTGATACAAATTAAATACAAGCATTGGGTAAGCAATATAATTATATTATTTTTAATATTTAAATATTAACTAATAAAATACAATTTAGGATTTGGTTTATACTTTAATTCCTTTAATCCAAACAAAATATTAGAAAAGCATTTCCAATGCATTTACATTGTTTATGCAATTTATATAATCCGGAATTTTAAAACGAAATTCCTTTTATGTAAAGCGCGGACACAGTTTGAAAAATTAATTAATTTACCAACGGAAACCGAATATAAAACGTATATGCAATATATAATCGATGTATATCCAAAAATTAAGGTTTGGTTTAAATAAAAGGAAATCCCTTGGTTAAAAGCTGCAATTTTTGCACGCTGTTTAAATATTAACCAATTTTGGCGTTAAACAGCGCCTAAACATACCAATATCGCCGAAATAGGGTATGCAAAAGATAATTCGTCAATTGGGCGAAAATTACCGCTTTTAACCGCTATAAAAAGGTATATATATATATATTTAAAAATATTTGGGAAAAATAATATTAATATTTTTATATTTATTTTTTTTAGGTTGGAACGCAAATGCTTTGCTTAAGCCGAAAAAGACGAAATAACGTTTAAACATGGTATTCCTATTGCATGGGATAACCGATTAAATATTGCTAAATTTGCCCGCAATTTTTAACGCAAAAAAAGAAAATATAATATATTTTCTATTGGGCAATACGCACATGCAATTTTACGAAATTAAATTTATAATATTCCTATACCGCAATTGCAACGTATAAACAATGAAATAAATATATTAAAACCGGTGCCAGATCCAAAACCGTAACTGTAACGCATAAATAATGAAACAGATATATAAGAGCCGGTGCCAGATCCAGAGCCGCAACTGCAACGTATAAATAATGAAACAAATATATTAAAGCCGGTGCCAGATTCAGAGCCGCAACTGCAACGCATAAATAATGAAGCAGATATATTAGAGCCGGTGACAGATCCAGAGCCGCAACTGCAACGCATAAACAATGAAGCAGATATATTAGAGCCGGTGCCAGATCCAAAACCGCAACTGCAACGCATAAACAATGAAGCAGATATATTAGAGCCGGTGCCAGATCCAGAGCCGCAATTGCAACGCATAAATAATGAAGCAGATATATTAGAGCCGGTGCTAGACCCAAAACCGCAATTGCAACGTATAAACAAAGGAATATTAAATATAACGTTTCAATTATTAACAGGTAAACGTTCATTTACTACGTTTGCAAATGACGATATTACAATAATATTTGCAATAATATTGCAACAACGACGTGATATTTAACCATTAAATACGCATATGAAATTGCAAAAAAAAATCGAAAAACTTCAGGAGGAACGTTTATTAAAAAAAAAACTGTTGGAAATTAAACGGTTAAAAAAAAAATGTGAAATATTGCAAAAGGAAATTGATTCGGAATAATAACCAAAATATTTATTATATGCACCGCGTAAACAACGGATGTGCATTAAATCGAACGATTATTTTCCAACACCTTTTTTTTTGACGGACGATTTGTATTTTTAATTTTCAAATTTAATAAACCATTAACTTTGCAAAAGCTCGGTTTTAATTTTTATATTAGGTTTAGTGATTATCGTTTATTATTAGCCCCATATTTAAGCGTTTCAAATTTAAAATACGAAATTAAACGTGGTTGGAAAAATCCATATTATTTCCACATGCATTGCATTATTTCGGTTAAAACTCCAATTTTTTTTTTTTTTTTTTTTACTTTTTTTCGTTCATTTCCTTTTTTTTTTTATATAAAGCCTATGCAATAGGCGAATGATCCATATGCATTGCTTAAAGAAATTGCTTTTTTTTTCAATTTACCAACCCATTTTTAACAACGATTGCAATTTTTTTTTTCCAAATTTTATTTCCGTATATTTATCGTACATGGAATTAAATATAATTTTTTTCCCGCCGGCAATATGAGCAAAAACGATTGGGCACCATCTGAAAATCAACTGGTATATATTTATATAAATTTAATAATGGTTTAAAAATATTTATACTAATATTAATTTAGGATTTAGATGATTTTATTTTTCCAGACGTTGAAAATGCATTATTTACCTCCAAATACGGTTACCATATTGGAGGTATTGCGAACCCGAATTGGGATTGGGTTCCATTAAGTAAAATAACCCCTTTTGCAAAATATATATATTATATTTATATTTATATTTAATATATTTATAAAACAAAAAAACCCCAATTGGAATGCTGGGAAATTCGATAAAAGTAAGTATAAATATAATATTACTTTTGGTCTTTTATGCGGTTTATACGCCCAGCATGTGCACGATAATATATTAATATTTTTTATAATACCACCCAACCCACCGTTACATTTATCCAGCGTAATTCCAAAAATGTAAGTAATTATTTTAATTTATATTTATAAATATATTATGCTAATTTATTATAAATGTATGGCGTTTTTAAACGGTAAAAGCGGTAAAATATGTGGTGCGTCGTACGCACAATTTACAGACTTTCGCCGGCATTCACGTTGCGAACACCTAGGGTTTTGTAAGTGTATTGCATATACATTCCATTACCGTAATATATTATATTCGCCGTTTATTTGCTAATCTTTTGTAGGGGCATTAGGAAGTTTTAGAAACCCGAGTTTAACCGAAAAAGAATTTGGATTTAAGTAAGTATTTATATATATATATATATATATATATATATATTATTATTATTATTATTATTATTATTAACGTTTATTAATTTAGCGCGTTAAAAAAATTCGTTCTCGACCAACATTGGAAACAAAGTAAATTTGCGAAAAAGCCGGTGTAAATGTTTTTTTTTTTTAAATTTTTTTTATATTTTTTTATTAATAATTTTTAGGCATATATATCCTTTGGATATTATTGCATAAGCAGCAGAACGAATCGTTTTAACCCATAAATCGTTCCGTATTAAATATGGTTCGCATTTCCAACGCCAATTATCTGTAAATATATTATTATTATTTTTTATTTAATTATTTATTAATTTTTATTTAGGGATCCGTTTCCAATATAAACCGGAAACGTAATGCAGATTTATCGTATGTAAAAACATCCGATACGCGGCCGCGTACCCGTATTAAATTTATAACAATTGCAATTAAAAATACTGCACATGCGTTACATCGACATCAAATTCCTGCAACTAATAATATATTTATACCAGGTAAACGTAATGCAATTGCGCGGTAATTACCCGTTTTTAAACGGCCAATTACCCGGAAAAACAATATTTTAATACCGCTTAAAATAAATGATAGTGACGATAAAACCGCAAATTAACCAACCGTTCGCAAATACGATATATTTACAACGCCCGAACAAAAACAAAAAACAGAAAAAAAAAAGGAAAAAAAGGAGGAGGAAAAGGAGGAGGAAAAGGAGGAGGAAAAGGAGGAGGAAAAGGAGGAGGAAAAGGAGGAGGAAAAGGGAATTGTAAAGAAAAACGTTGCAAATTTATTGCAAATACCAGAAAAAGAATTAGCAATTCGGCCCAATACGCGTGAAAAACTAATATTTTATCCTCGTAAAAGCGGTATATATGCAATACGCAAACGGCCACCTTAAAGGGGATATAATCCCTAATTCCTAATTCGACCCTCGTTTTAACAGCCGGATATTATACAAAATATTGGCCGGGGTAAACGGGTTAAAAAATTAACGGTTAAAGCAGCTGTTTGTAAATAATATATATATATATATTTATTTATTTACATATATATCGAAAACGATAACAGAATTTATGCTAATTTATAATATAATTTAGTATAAAAAAAAAATTAAGGATTTTCCTTCCATATTATATGCGTATGCATTCCAGTTGCACATTATAAATTATAATATAACGCCAATAACCATTATATAACCGTTTATTATTAAATCTGTGCCATATATATGCAACGCATATATGGTAAATACCCATAAACGGTATTATTAAAATTATAAATATAACGTATATATGGCGCATATATTACGCATGTGCTAAATATATGCTTATTAAAATTATATTTAAGGCATAAAATCAACTGTACGACCAAATCCAAATGTCCCCCTAATGCGCTGCATATACGGCGCCTATGCATTCGAATAAAATAATTTGCCAAATTATTTAACATTAGTTTACGCACTGCATATATACTGCATATGGGTTGAAAATATATTTATTTTAAACAAGATTATTTTTATTGTTTTTGCGGCGAATAAGACGACGAGCTGATTGTGTGTTAATATTATATATGGAATGCATTTGCATGGCGTATATTTACTAAATTTGGTGGGCGCTGTGGTTATATTATTAGCATATACATTATATATATTGCATAATGGGAGAAAATAATAAAACTTATTTTTGGAAACGCCGCGAGTGCGTGAAGTTTTGGTTGTATTAGCAATATATATGCATAGCAAATGGCCCATAAATAACATATACCTGTCGACGCTTTTTAGCACTTTCGCGAAGGGCGGTTGTTAAATGTTAGCGAACGCCTGCATATACGGCCCATATACCATGCATATATATAGGTTACACAAATTTATTTTCAATTTTTTCGTTAAAAATTTGCTTATTAAGTGAATCCGTTTTTATTAGGTTAACCAATGCATATGTATAACAGGTGTAAATTATATATTTATAATAATAACCTGACTGGTCCTAATTTTGCCGGGAACAGGAGCGTCGTTTGGTTAAAATTATATTAATGCACTGTATATATCTAATATTTGCATTGGAATAATATATTATGGCGAAAGGTCCACGCTGTTACGATCAAGGTATCGGGTAACCTGTTCTTAGGGTAAAGTACAGTGGGTTGAAGCAACTGAGCGTCTTGATTGGGTAATTGGGGTTCTCAATAACTGGGGTGAAATTATAATCGTTCTTAAGTAAATATTGAGGTTAATTAAAGTTTGATTGCTGCTAAGCAATTTTAGAATCGAATTTATTTACATAGTAATAAACGTGCCTTATATAAACTATATTCCGAATGTGATTTCCCTTAATTTGTTACAAATCGTAGAAATTATTTCGCCTAATTTGTTGTGATTTTTTAAGGATTATTGAAATTACCTTTTTGGCGATCACGTGGCGTTACGTGATTTTTCCCTTAAATAATCGATATTTTGTTATCGGCGATTTTTTTGGGCGAATATCGTTAAAAGGGGTGTGACCCCGTTTGGCCTTATTGGTACCGACCCATTTTATTTAGTCGTAATATTAGGTCTCCCTTTTTTTAACCAAATCCTTTTGGTTTTTAAATAGTTTATACTCCCCTAATTTTTGTTTTTGTTTCCATATTTTTTTTTGCTAATTTTTTTGCGCTATATTTAATCGCGTAACCAAATTAAAATTTAATCGTTCGTCGACAAAACGTCGCCACGTTTTCCTTTTTTCCCTATTGTCGACCGATATTATCGAAATGCTTTTTTGCAATCCCTGCTATACCAAAAGCGTAACATTTTATTAGGTGTTTCCGTAGGATTTTGCTCGTTATGTGGAATGCGTTCGTTCCAACCGTTTTGGTTGCGACGTATTGGGTTTATCCGTTGTTTAAATCCGTTATATTAATCGCCAGCATTCGAAACTGGATACGGAAATTAAAACGTTTAAAAAACAAATTTACGCGCAACAGGCGAAATTGCTTCGTTTGCAAAGGTAAAAAAAATTGTAGTTTGAAAAAATAATGCGAACTGTGTTTCGCGGGATTAATAATTTGGAGGAATTGGATCGCGTGGAACGTAAGGAGGCAAAATAAAAGGAGCGGCGGCGATCGTCCGAAATTTTTCCTAAAATATTATTCGAATCGTTTTTTCCGGATTCCAATTTTGTTTGGGATTCGATTTTCCCAATAGGTTTTTTAAATCCTTTTTTGTTGGATAAAATAAATGTTTTTGCGCAGTATTCGGTCGGTAAATTGCTTTTATCCGTATATTTTGGTTTGTTGGTATATATTAATCGTTTTTTTGTAAATTCGTTTGGTGGTATGGTTTCGAATCCTGGCCGATTTTTAGCTTTTGGGAATGGTAAATGGTGCTTTTTTAGGTCGTTTTTTTTTTTGGTTAATTTGTTCGCAAATCCAGTTCCTGGTAATATTAACGGAGTGGTTTTTGGCAATTTTGGAGGTGGTTAAGGGGTTTTTAAATGTTTTTTTCGTATCCGTAATTTTCCCATTTAATAAAGTATTTTGTTTTACCGTGGTTGCGTCTATGGTCCAATATTCGTTCGACGTCGTATGTTTTTTCCTCGTCGATTTCGATTATTTTTTGTATATTGGTACCGGGTGGTGCTGGTTCCAATAATAATACGTGGAACGTTGGGTGGATTTTTATAATTCCTAGTAATAATAATTTGTAATTGGTTTCGCTAATTTTTTTGTCGATTTTAAAAAGTCCAAATTTTTTGTAATTAAATTTGCTATTTGGTCGTTATATTTTAATATTGCGTCGAATAAAGTAAACGCTATTTCCTTTTTGGAAGGATGGTCCTTTTATCCGATATTGGTTGGCGTATTTGGTTATTTTTTTTCGTACGAATTCCAATTCCTGTTGGAATTTTCGGTGGAGTTTTCGTAATTCGTTTATTTGTTTATCGGCTCGTGGGGCCGTAGTCGTGGTTTTTGGTTCTCTATATACCGTAAGGTTAAATCCGTAATTGGCATAAAACGGGGTTATTTTGGTATTTTTATTTTTTAAGCTGTTATATACGAATTATACTGTGGGTAATAGCCGTACCCAATTATCTTATTTATGGTTTATATAACATTTTAAGTATTGTTCCAATATTTGGTTTATTTGTTTTATTTGTCCATTTGTTTATGGGTGGAATGTTGTAAATAGTTTGTGGTCGGTTCCTAGCTATTCCATTAAAAATTTCCAGAATTTTAATGTAAAAAATTTATTTTTATCCGTAATAATGCTTTTTGGAAGTCCGTGGTTGCTAACAATTATTCGTAGGAATATGTAGGCGATTTTTTCGGCGTTGCTATTTTCCTTATAAGGTAGGAAGTAGGCGTATTTAGTGAGTTTATCCACTATAATTAATATATTGTCGTATTTAATTTTAGTAAGTGGTTTTTCGGAAAGTGGTAATTTAACGATAAAATCCATTGTAATAGTTTGCCAGGCTTTGTTAGGGGCTGGTAAAAGTTGTAAAAGCCCGTAAAGCTTATGTTTGGCGGATTTGCTTTTTGCGCAAAATTCGCAATTTTTTATAGCTTTTCGTACTTTTTATCGTGTTTTTTTTAAATTATAGTGCTGTTTTAACCGTTTCCATATTTTGGAAATCCCTTGGTGTCCGTAAGCTTTACTTTCGTGAATTTTCCGTATTTCCTCTGGTATGGTTACCGTATTGGTCGTTATAAAATTTCGGTGAATTGGTAAAAGGTTTCCGTTGTCGTTTACCGTAAAGATTTTCCGTGTTTCCTCGGGTATTATATTTTTATGGTTTGGTTTTTTGCTGAAAGCGTCGGCCCTACCATTTTCTGTTCCTTTTCGGTAAATAATTTTAAAATGGAATTTTGATAGGAATTTTGCCCATTTAATTTGTCGTTTGTTTAATATTTTGCTAATGGTAAAATGGGTTAGGTTTTTATGGTTTATGTAAATTAATATTTCGTGTTTAATTCCGGATAATTGTGGTTTCCATTTTTTAAATGTTCGGATAATAGTTATAAATTTTTTATCGTGGATTTGGTAATTAAGTTTTGGTTTATGTAATTTTTGTAAAAAAAAGGCGTAAAAATGCAGGCGTCTTTTTTCGTTTCGTTGGCTAAATTATCCTCCGATTGCGTAATTGGATGCGTCGGTTTCGATTTCGAAGGGTTTCGTTGGGTTTGGTATTTTAAAAATCGGTTTTTATACTACTGCATTTCGTAATTGTTCGAAAGTTTGCTGTATTTGTTCCGTCCATTGGAATTTTAAGTCCTTTTTGGTTATATTGGTCAATGGGGTGGCGATCGCGCCGTAACCTTTAATAAATTTTTTGTAAAAATTCACGAATCCAAAAAATACCCGAACGTTTTTTACGTTTTATGGTTAGGGCCATTCCTTTACTGTTTGGATTTTTAATTTTTCCATCCTAATTTTTCCAGGGGCGATAGTATATCCTAGGAAATTAACTTGCTTGCTGTGAAAAATGCATTTTTCGGGTTTAATTAAAAGTTTAGCGTTTTGTAGCTTTTGTAAAATTGTGTGGACGTGTTTTTTATGTTTTTCCAACGTTTTGGAAAAAATAAAAATATTATCCAGGTAAATAACGATAAAAATGTCTAAACATTCCCTAAAAACGTGGTTAATTATGGTTTAAAAGGTTGCGGGGGCGTTGGTGAAACCGAAAGGCATTACCAGGTATTTATAATGTTTTCGTTTGGTGCGAAATGCTGTTTTCCATTCCTCGCCTTCCTTTATACGGATTAAATTGTATGTTTTTTTAAAGTTTAATATCGTAAACTATTATATTTAGTAAAACATGTTTCGAAATTTTCCTATTAGTGGGAACGGGTAGCAATTTTTTATTGTAATATCGTTTAATTGTTTGTAATCCACGTATAATCGTAATTTTCCGTTTTTTTTTGGTACGAAAAGGATTGGGTATCCTGCTGGTAATATCGATGGTCTAATATAGCTTTTTTTGAGGTTTTCCGCGAAGTATTCGTTTAAAACCTCCATTTATGTCGGATTTAAACCGTATATTTTGTGGAATTTTAGTTGGGTTCCTTTTTTTAATAATATTTTATAGTCGAACGGACTGTGTTCGGGTAATCCTGTTTCGAGTTTTTGGTTAAACAGTCGTGTATAATTTTGGTATTTTTCTGGGATTTTGCCGTTTTTAATCTGTTTTTTCGTGGTTTATATTATATAATTGGATCGGTTTTAACCTGTAAATAGTCGCTTTTTTTCCGATATTAGCTCCGGGGTTGGTCGTCCTCCCTATAGGTACGCCATTTGCTTTATTTGGTTTTTCCGTGCCCTATATTTCCTGTATAAACCCTACTGTGTTGGAAATCGTTCAATAATTAGGTGTTTTTCCCATTAAATTTGGCCTATAATCCAATTTATCCGGGGGTTGCTCCTTTTAAACCAGGGAATTCCTAAAATTATATTTTTATTCCCTATTTCCGTAATATCCAAAATGATTTATTTTTTTCGTCCATAATTTTCCATCCAAAGGTATACGGTTTCTGTTTCGATGGTACCGTTCCCGTATAAAATTGCCTTTCCTTTTACGGTTTATAATCGATATAATTTTTCCTTTTATCGCCAAAATATTCGTCGTTTTTTCACGATTTTTGGAAAAATGTAGTTGCTTTATATTCCGTTATTAAAAAGCGTTCGTATGGGTTTTCCATTAAATTATATATTTAGGAATATGTGTTCGTGTATTGCTTTCGTGGTTTGCGTGGCGTTTAAGGTTTTTTATTCCGTTTTTGTTACTACCGTTTAGTACCTTGTACCGTTTAGTTGTCCTAGTTTTTTGGCTTGCTGGATTCGCGTCGTGGGTCTTTATTTTTTTTGTTTCGGGGCGTATAGCTGTTTTTAACGTTGATTTTATTAAATCGGTGCCCTGTTAGTGCAGGCGTTTTTCGTGCGTTTATGGGTATTTCGTTGTTTTTAACGTTGGGGTTCCACACAATTCTGGTTATGGGTGCGGGTCCTGGTTATCGTAACTTCGTTTCGTGCCATACCTATACTTTGGTTAATATATATACTTTGCAAATGTTTCGGGTGCATTCGTACTATGGGAATTGTTTTTGGTTATAGCATACTATGGGGTAGTCGTTATAAAGGGTGAAAATTACCGCTGGTTCGGTGTTAAATTTTATTTTAATTTCCCAATTGGGTAATTTAATGGTAGTATATATTTCGTAGATGCCTGTTGTTTTACGTCGTCGTGGGAAAAAATCGTGGATTATTTTTTTGCTAAAATGTAATCCGCAATTGTTTCAAAAACATTTTACCCAAAAAATTTTTGTGTATTTGGGATATTTGGTATCCAAGGTTGGGTGGTTTCCGAAAATTGGATTAATTAATTTTATGGGGTTTTGTATTTATATTCGAAATGGTATTCCGGGAAATTGCATTAATTGGTCGTTTCGGTATAAATCGATAAATTTCTTCTTATATATATAAAGGTTATTTTCCTTTATTACACTGTATAGGTCTGAAAATATAATTTTTTTTTCGCTAAATTCGTTTTTTAATTCGTTACTAAATTCGTCCGTTGGGGTTTGTTGGATTATCCGGATACGGTGGGTTTGTTCCAATGGTTTTGGTTCTAATTTTTTTAAAATATTTAATTCCGTAGGTTCGGGTAATTTGGCGTTTTACCTGCGTAATTATACCGGTGGTTTGGTTTTAATAAGTACACGGTTTCCTACTGCTAAGGTCCGAATGTTTTTAAGTTTTTATGGGTATTATCCTGCGTCCATTTTTACGCTATTGTGGATTATACAATTATCGTTATAATATATGGTCCAGCTTTTTAAACTGTATTAATCCGGTGGTATCTGTTAGTGGGTGGTGGTATTTAATTTTCGTGGTTTTTTGGAATCGGGGTGTAAATCCGGAATGTTTTAGGGATAAAATTTGGCTATATGTCCTGGTTTTTCGCATTTAAAGCATTTACCATTTTTGGGATTTTTGCGCGGTTTTTTATATTGGATCGCGTTAAGGTTTATAAATCCGTTATATATTCCGTAGGAAATACTGTACTGGCGAAACGGTTTAAAATATTAATATTTGCGTCCCGTATTGGTTTATCGCAAAGTTAACCCCCATACGCTGCGTTTTTCGCGTCGTTCCAATTTCCGTTCGTAAAATCGGTTATCGATTTTAATTGCTAATTTTACGTACTCGGTTAGGGTATCGGGTCGTTTTTTTTTGACAAATTCGTTTTTAATTTTTTTTTTAAATCCCGCATAAAAGCGTGCCATTAGGGTTTCGGGGCCCCATAGTAATTTGGCGGTAATTTGTCGAAATTTACTGGTATATTTGGATACCGATTTAGTTTAAATAAAGCGTACCAATTTACGTTTAACCGTGCGTTCCTCGTCTGGGCTACCGAATATTCCCCTAAAATATTTTTCGAAATTTTCGTAATCGTCGAAAATGCGGTTGGTTTCAATTTTACGGTTTTCTTTTTTATCGTAATCCAAATAATTTCGTAGGATTGGTTCGAACCAGGTAAACGCATCGCCTTTTAATAACGAGGTTACGTAAATAATTTTTTTTGCGTTATTATCGAAATTGTCCTCGTTAAAATAAAGGTAAGCCCGGGTTCCCGTAAAAAATCCCTGCAAGGTATTTGGGGTGCTATTATAGGGTAATGGTAAAAAATATTTGATATGGTTTTTATTAGTTCGATTAATTTATTCGGTTATTCGTTCCTGGAATTGTCGATTTTTTGCTTGGAGCGTCGCAACCATTTAACGTAAAGCGTTAACGCTGGCCGGAGCGTTAATGGTAAAAGGGGTTTAAAGGGTGGTTTTGTTGGAAAACATTATTTCGGCGATACTATTCGGTATATTTTAAGGCAAAATATTAAATAGGAGCAATTAAAATGTTACGATTAAAGTATCGGGTAACCTGTTTTTAGGGTAAAGTACAGTGGGTTAAAGCAATTAAGCGTTTTAATTGGGTAATTGGGGTTTTCAATAACTGGGGTGAAATTATAATCGTTTTTAAGTAAATATTAAAGTTAATTAAAATTTAATTGCTGTTAAGCAATTTTAAAATCGAATTTATTTACATGGTAATGAGCGTGCCTTATATAAATTATATTCCGAATGTAATTTCTTTTAATTTGTTACAAATCGCAGAAATTATTTCGCCTAATTTGTTGTAATTTTTTAAGGATTATTGAAATTACCTTTTTGGCGATTACGTGGCGTTACGTGATTTCTCCCTTAAGTAATCGATATTTTATTGTCGGCGATTTCTTTGGGCGAGTGTCGTTAGGAGGGGTGTGACCCCGCCTGGCCTCATTGGTACCGACCCATCTTGTCTGGTCGTAACACACGCAGGGCAGCAGTATTAATATTAAAAATCCCCTGTTTAAGCGATGTAATAGCATTTACCGCCCAGCCCATAGTTTATTGGTATCCTAATTTGTGTATTATTAATATATTTACCCTATATATGCAATGCATTTGCTTACTCACTTAAGATTTTTCTTTTCCACACGAAGTTTCGCCCATTGGTTAATTGCCATAAAACGAAAAATAGCCCTGTAAATAGTTAATATATGCAGGGTATGTGCTGTGCATTGGATACACTTATTTGCGGCCCGCACGTTTTTCGTCCTCTGTTATATTGGCGCGAGTACTTTTTGCAACTAAAATGGTGTTAATGGAATGTATATATATATTATATATTTTAATTACATTTACCAATTCCAGGGTGCTCGTTTTTCATATGGCGGGTAAACTAAATTATTTATCAATCGCGTATATTAAATATATGCATTGGAAATGCATGGCAAATATTTACCTTTCCATTGCTTTTGTAAATCGCACCGCAAATGACGTTAATATTTATATTTACTATGCAATTGCATATGGTAAATATGTGCATAGCATATGGCAGGAGAAAACATTTATATTAAAGCATTGGTTTTATTGAAATAAATAAAAGGGTGGGGGTATGCTGCGGTAATATTAGCATATGCTTTGCATACGCCAGGCATATGGGGGCCGCACCAGCAAACTGCTCCTCGGTTACCTCCTTTTTGCCATTTTTTCGGTGGTATTTTATACGTATATTAGCTATATATATGCATCGCACAAACTATGGATTTGGACATAAATTTACGTTTAATGTAATCCTTATTTTTGTACTTAATAGGGCCTATAAGGTGTAAATATCCCGTATATGCGGCGTATATACACTGCTAATATTTACCAATAATCCAGCCGTTATCGCTTACATAAAGAGCGGTATTTCGATTAAAATTCTGCAAATTAATATCCCTTTGCATACGGTTAATATATGCACAGCACGAATACGGTATGGGCAAATAAAAAGTATTTACCATTGCGGTTAACCAATTGGGGAAATTCCAATTCTGTTAACGTACCATTTTAATTACCTGTATGTTTTGTATATGGTTAGCAAATGTTTAATATATAAATTGCATGTTTATAAGGTATAATATGTGGTGGTGCGGAGGGCGGTTTAAGTTAAAATAACGGGTAGGGTTAAGGCGGAAATAAGATAAAATTGAAAAAGTAAATGGTGGGTGAAATAATTTGATAAAAAACTTGCGCGAAGCGCAAAATATGCGCGCGTTTCGCGCATGTTCGAAATATTGAATAATAATGCGAATTTTCGTTATAAAACGATAAAATCAATTGATTTAAACGTATAAAACTGGTTATACGTACTGTTGTTGTTGCTGTTATTATTGTTATTGTTGTTGGTGGTGGTGGTGGTGGTGGTGGTGGTGATAAAAAATGGTGGTGGTAATAAAAAATCAGAAAATAATGCCATACGCGGCGCATACGCGGGGCAGATGCGGTGTACGTCATTGACAGCACGTGAATCACTTTTTCTAAGTGGGGCTACTTAATATATTTGACCAATTAAAATCTATAGAGTTGAAGGGGGTTCAGAAAATAAGTGGGCCGCTAACTCAATTTGGATCCTGAACCCCCTCCAGCGAGTTTCTGAACCGGGCTCATGTCTGAACTCGAAAAAAACTGGATCAACAATTATGGAGATGGACAACTACTCCAGATTTGGACGTTTTGTTATTACAAGTCTGACAACATCACAATAGTAGATCAAACCTGTATGGTGTATTGCCAAAAAAAAACTCGAAAATATATATATAATTATAAACAGGACAGGCTACTTGAAAAGGTACAAATACTGGATGCTGTAAAGCTACAGCCATGAATGTTTTGTTGCCAACTACCTATTTTTTAAACACATGTCAATTCTAATTAGGACTTTCAAAACCTTACAAACCTTACGAAAACTTAGTTTCTCCTTTTCATTCAATATCAATTATCCAATGAAAAATAAAATTCTCTTCCTCCCTCTTGATAAGCCTTTTGGCCACGGTCGCCGTTGCGAATATGAAAGCTCGCCAACAAGGAACCGGGTCGAAGCCAAGACATGCGCCGAAAACGGACTTGGAACATGCATCGGTCCCCGAGAATGCAAAATTAGCGCGAAGCCCGAATCTGTCGTCTTCAGCGATGATGCGTGTAAATAGTGTACAACCGAAGCAAGAAGTTAACCGGTCGCCTTTGGAAAACCAACGAAGGCCTGGAACCACACGGATCGCGGAGATAGCTGGGAATTCATAAAAGCTGGTTGGGACATTGGCCTTCCATCCGTGTCACAAGATGTGAAGCATGAAATGCGTACTAGAAACGGGCCACCTATACAAATAGGGATACCTCATACTTCTCAGGTCAGAAGAGACGGTATATTTCATGTATACAGACAGTCCAAGAAGGCTCTCGTCTTGGGGTACAGCAGACAAACTCATCTTGGTCTGCATGATGCCGCCGTAACTTCGGGACAAGCATATATGCTTTTACACACCAGTATGAGCGCCGAACGGTGCATCGGATACCAGGATTTGTTTGACGGCATGCTGCTCTTGATTAGTAACGTCGTCGTCTTTGTAGTTGCCATCAGCTCGCCTTCACAGCATTCGTCGCTTTTTCGTGGTCAATTTTGATTGAGCAGGGATAGCAATTATTGACTTGATCCAAATTGAATTATTAATACTACTGAAGGTCAATGACCTGGTGGTGTACTTGTCGACTGAGCAAATTTAGACTACTGTGGATCTACAGCATGCCCTGGTGTAGTTTTACTATGGAGGGCCAGAGATAATTCATGTACAGTAGATCTGAATCGGATCTCAAACCAGGTAAATCAGTAAGACGTCAATACCGTTGAGATTGTGGCACGGCTTGATTAATCTTGGCTATAAGCCCGACTGCTGGCAAGAGCTTGTCGGGCGTCAAAAAGGGACCCGCGGACAGTGTCCAATACGAGAATACGCGCGCAAACAAACCGCTTAAGCCGAAAAAAAACCCTCGGTCGGTAGCAACTTGTTGCTCGCTCTCTACGCTGAACGCACCTGCACCGTACCTTTCCTACTGTGGCAAGGGGCCGGGGCGTCATCAAGGGTCCAGCAGATGGCAGGCCGCAGAAGGCCCAGCCAGGCCTATCGTTCTTTAGCACAGTTTCCCGGCTGGGGTCGGTCCCGCATCCATCCACACTACACTTCTGCAAGGCGTGCATGCAACGTTGTCGAAATCTACCAAGGAACACAGGCAAATTACTCCAATCAATTACTGTAATTTCAGATACTTTGTGTTCCTCGTCGGCCTTGCAAGCAAGTCAAGTCGACCGAGTCTTTATTGAATAAACGGACCTTTTTTTTTTTTCTTTTTTACTTCACCTCTCGGACCAATCTCTGCCGCGACAAAGCTGCACGACAAGTCAAGTTTGACCAGGATCATTAAAGGTTCATAGCGGCCAAGACCAAAGGCACCCCGATAAGTAGCGGGGAAACGCCTCTGGCAGCACGGGCGCAAAACGTTCTTTCAAACGGCCAATCGGACAACAACGCACCCAGACGAGATTGATGTGGCCGACAACGCCATGAAGCGAAATAATCGAGGCTCAAGCCCAGCCTCCGCCTCGGTGCCAAAGATTGCAATCAATGGGCCATCGACAAATATGACGGCGGAGCCTGACAAGGCTGGCAATGAGGGCGAGCGCGTCCAGGAAGGCGGTGATGGTATCGACGCGGGGCTGCGAAGCTTGGGACATTGTATGTCGCTATTGCGCACCACCCCTGCGCTGAAGACAATGACAACAATGTCATCTGCGCCGTTCAAACACGCGGCAGATTGCTGACTGTTTGCACTATGAAAAAAAAAAAAAATCACAGACAAGCGGGCGCTCCCTCCATGGAGATATGCAGTGCGACAGAAGATGCTGCCCCTGATTCGGTGGGAAACACCCTACCTCGCCTGGTTGCAGTCCAAGATCCGCTCGCCCGCACTCGACAGTTACTTTGCCATTACTGCAAACCTCGGGACGCATACGTTCTTCATGATCGGGCTTCCCATCATGTTTTGGTGTGGATTTATGGAATTTGGGAAGGGGTAAGAGCGCGCAAAAAAAGAAAAAGAAAAAAAAAATCCCCCAGCCGTGGGATGGGGTGGCATAACGAACGTCACGGGCGACTGGCATAATCTACAGCTGCTGACCTTGGATATTTCTCCATCCTTAGCCTTGTCCACATATTAGCAACCGGCGTCTTCGTTACAGGCTTCATCAAGGATCTACTATCTCTCCCCAGACCACTGTCGCCCCCTCTCCACCGAATTACCATGTCCGGATCAGCGGCGCTCGAGTACGGCTTTCCATCAACACATTCAACCAATGCAGTATCCGTCGCTGTGCTTGGAATTCTCATGCTGCACGACCCAACCAACACTCTTTCCCCTGCAATCAAGGTCTACTTGGAGGTCTTGAGCTATTTCTACGCAGTATCCATCGTCTTTGGCCGTCTCTACTGCGGCATGCATGGTTTCCTGGATGTGATAATCGGCAGTCTGATTGGCATCTTTATCGCACTCGGCGAGTTCTATTGCGGCCCGATATTGGATTCCTGGCTTCACGCCACTGGCTGGCGCGGGTCCATCGTGTTTATCCTGACCATCATCGTACTGGTGCGCATCCACCCGGAGCCTGCGGATGACTGCCCGTGCTTCGACGACAGTGTTGCCTTTGCCGGCGTCATGATGGGCCTCGAAGTTGGGTTCTGGCACTATATGCACTCATCCTTTGCCTGGCCGGCAAGCGATCGCTTCTCACTGTCTCAGTTGGGTTGGCCGACTGTGGGAGCACGCCTTGTGGCGGGCATTCTCGTCATCTTTGCGTGGCGCGAAATCATGAAGCCTGCGCTGCTCAAGATTCTCCCCTATATCTTCCGTGCCATAGAAGACCGCGGTCTTTCCCTCCCGCGACGCTTCTTTGTCAATGCGAGCGAGTACAAGAACATTCCCGACCTCCTCCGCCTCCACACCGACAATGTTATCCCTTCGGTCAGTGACCTGCCTGAGATTGTGCGCAACATACGGCGCGTGGGGACCCGCGGCCGCAGCGTCAGCATCGGGCCGCAAAGCGCGGCAGATGCGTACGAGACGCTGGCTTATCGGGAGCGGAGGCGACGGGAGAGCATAGGGAGCAACGCCAGCCTTGGAAGCAAGCCAAGCCTGCGGAACCTCAGGGAGGAGGTCGCCCGGGAGGATGGCACTTCCGGGGACGCGTTTCAAGACGGAGATGGCTTTGCGTTTTCGTCATCCCTCAGTTCTGCCCAGCAGAGCCGGCGGAGGAACCAGTCGCCAGGTACTCTGGCCGAATACGAAAGCCAGATGGGCCAGGGTACTGTTGTCGTTGGGGACGAAGGTGGCAACGGCGAGGATGATGTGGACATCTTCATTGGCCAGCAAGACGAGTTTGAGGAGAAGGAGATGTTTGAGAAGCTTATAAAGCCACGTGTCAAGTATGATGTTGAGGTGGTGACCAAGCTGGTCGTCTATGCCGGTAAGAACTTTCGCTCATACTGTGGTTCCCCCCTTTTTTTTTTCGGTCACTGACAAAAATTTACAGGCATTGCATGGCTGAGCGTTGAGGGCATACCGGTCATGTTTGAATATATAGGCCTGGGTGCGGAACACCTACGCCAACCGAGGTGAAGACAAGGACATGCACCTTTTACGACCGAAATAGCTTTTGTTCTCTCAACCCATTTTTTTATTCGGACTGTCACTTACTTACAACCTTTTTACTCTTCAATAATGAGCGTTATAATGAGGGTTGGCGTTACCTCGGAGATAGGTTCATTTACAGTTTTTATAATCGAGTCTTCCAAATTATTAATGTATGGGGTTGACTTTGTTAAGATTCTCCCTGACTTGCTGATTGTTAGGGTGCTTGGAGTGATACATGAGATGATCACCTTGATTGAACTTGGGGTGCATGGTTAAACAAAAAGATCCGACAAACATCTGAGGTACATTCACGCAGTATCAAAGTCAAATAAACTAAATCATGCTTTAAAATATACCTAGGTACAAGGACTAACAACAGAAAGAATTACTATGCAAATACTTGGCAGCTACCTGAATACCTTGGGCACGAAGCAACAGACAGACCCGCTGTCTGGTCCGTCGCATGCGGAATAATAAAACTATCATCATCGTAATCATCATGCGGAAGACTTAGCAATACAAGGAAAGACAAACCCATGAAGCGCCTTTTCCATAACCAAACTCCCCCTCTTTCTTTTTTTTTTGTTGTTTTGTTGTTTTTCTCACTAAATTTTATTATCATATAGATCCCTTATGTTTCGCGTTACACCGCTCTTCAACACTGGTAGTGGTGAGTGGGGTTTTGTTCCAGCTTCTTCCATCTGAGAGGCGCCTGCAGGCGAGGATCTTGGTTGGGACGGCGACGCGGCCGTAGTGTAGGACTGTACCTCGGGCGAGATTGAGCTTGGGGATTTTTCTTCAGAGTAGTAAAAGGTACTACCACCCTCCCGCGGCGGCACCAACTTTTCGGACAAGAACAGGTTACGGTCGTCCAGCCGCGGCGGGGCCAGCGACTTCTCGGGGTAAAAGATGCCGCTGCTCTCACGCGGCGCCATGGACGGGCGCTCGGTCTTTTCCGGATCACCGCGCAGCGGGCGCTTCCCCTTGGAGCCGGCGCGGCCGGCGACGGCGGCCTCCTCCTCGTCGCCACCAACGCCGCCGTCGTTGGTGTCGCTGCCGGAGCCGTCGGGGGTCTTGAGGGCCTTGGGGATGCGCGAGATGCGCCAGGCCATGTAGAAGTCGAGCCAGTTGAGCATCATGCCGATGGACGAGATGCTGGCGAAGGCGAAGCCTATGGAGAGGGCGATCTCGAAGGGGACGACCTGGGTGGCGCACAGGGCGACGCCCGACACCTGGCCGAAGCCCGACAGTATGGTCGAGATGGCGAGGGTCTGGAAGAGCTGGTTGGAGACGGCGCGGGTCAGGGCCATGCGGAACGTGGCCGTGTTGATGTCCCTGGCCAGGATGGACAGCACACGGGCCCGCGTCACGGCCAGCCGCGTGTCGGTCCAGTACAGCGCGATGGTGGGCAGGCCGAAGATGACGGACAGCAGGCCGAGGATGGCGTGCGCGTTGCGGAAGTGGTCCTGTCGCGACCCGGCCACCACGATGCCAAAGACAAAGACCACGACGAGCAGCGGCGCGATGATGTAGCCGTACATGATGCCGATCCACTTGGACGTCTTGCGCGGGAGCGTCAGGTACGGCGTCGCCATGCGGGCCAGGATGTTGCGTGCCGACTCGAGGCACAGGGCCAGCGGGAGCATGGCGATGAAGATGATGATGGCGAAGAGGACTGTTTGAGGGGTTGGGGGGGTTGGGGGAGAGAGGTTTGCTCGGTTAGTTTCTTGCCCTTTGGCCAAGTTGACGACGAGATTGCGACGACTTACTGTGTATGATGAGCAAGACGATAAAGGGTATCATCTTGAGGTTGTTGACCTTGATGCCGTCTATGGCACCGTTCATATTGCCGTCGAGTGCGCCCTTGATTCCTGTGCCGTCAATGTCGTAAAAGTTGCCGCGGTTCTCAAAGTGGATGGTGCCATTGGGGATGAGCTGTCGGATGCTGTTGGTGACGTTTTGGTTTAGCCCGACGTTGGAGATGGGGTTGCCGCCCTTGATGAAGTCCATGACATTGATGGAGATGGCGCCGCTGCGGATCAGACCCACGCCGATCAGGATGAAGCCGCCGATGCCCTCGCACTGCAGCAGGTTCAGGAGGTTCTGGGTCCCGTTGGAAACGGTCTCGGCGTTTATGATGGCCGACAGGTTGAAGCCGGGCCCGAAGCGGACGCCGCCGCCGTCGTCGCGACGCCTCAGGGTCGAGGGCGCAAGGTCGCGCGGGTCGAACGGCTGCCGCGTGGGGATGGTGCGGTTGGCGGCGCTGGGTATCTTGAGGGCGTTGGGGTACTGCTTGGCGATGAGCTCGGCGGCCACGATGAGGCCCTGTCCGCCCAGGCCTTGGCCGAACCCGGTGCCGGCGCCGCCGAGCGTGTCGTCGAAGGAAATGGTCTCGTTCGGGAACGTGTTCGGGATGACGGCGGTGCCGTTCATCATGGCTTCGATGCCGCCCATCATGGCGATGGAGTCGCCGGCACCCTGCAGGAAGCCCCTGGCGAACCCCTGCACGACGTTGCCGATCTTGAGCCCCGGGAACGTCTTCTTGAGCATGCCTTCGAGGTCGACGTTGATGGTCTGGCCGCCGGTGCCGTCGAAGTTGCGGGTCAGGGACTCGGTCAGGCCAAAGCCAAAGGCGCCGGCCACGTCGGCGGCCGAGGTGCCCTGCGGCGGCTCGACGTTGCGTTCGCGGGCGTTGCCCACGTTGAGGCCCTTAGTGGCGCCGCTGCCGATGCCGTCGGCGAACACGCGCGCCACCTGCGCCAGCGTCTGGCCGCCCAGCAGCTGGCTGATGTTGAAGCTGCCGCCCAGGTCGAAGCTCTTGTTCGTGTCGATGTTGCGGGTCACCGAGTTGGTCAGGGCGAAGCCGAAGGCGTTGACCACGTCCGACGCCTGCGTCCCGGATGGCGGCGCCGCCATGGTGGCGTTGCCCATCTTCAGGCCCTTGGCGGCGCCGGTGCCCAGACCGTCGGCGAGTCCAAAGGCCACCTGAGTCAGGCTCTGCCCGCCGAGGAGCGGGGTGATGTTGAAGGTGTTGATGTCGAAGCCCTTGCTGGTGTCGATGTTGCGGGTCACCGAGTTCGTCAGGCCGAAGCCGAAGGCGTTGACCACGTCCGACGCCTGCGTCCCCGTGGCGGGCGCGGCGTTGACTGCGGTACCCATCTTCAGGCCCTTGGCGGCGCCCGTCCCCAGCCCGTCGGCGAGTCCAAAGGCCACCTGGGTCAAGCTCTGGCCGCCGAGGAGGGGTGTGATGTTGAAGGCGGCAAGGTCCGGGGTGACGGTCCCGCCTTTGCTCATGGCGCTGGTCACCGAGTCCGTGAGCCCGAAGCCCAAGGCCCCCACGGCGTCTCTGACCTTGCTCCCGCGGGGCGCCGTCAGCTGGGCACCGTTCCCGAGGTTGAGCCCCTTGGCGGCGCCGCTTCCCAGGCCCTCGGACAAGGAGAGGGCGACGTCGGATATCGCGGTGTCGCCGAGCATTTCGGATATGTTGAACTTTTTGGGCAGCTCCTTGATGTCGACGGCACCGAGCAGGGTCGCCGTGAGACCCATGCCGAGGTTCTCGATGGCGGGGTTCAGGCCCGATGCGTTCTGCCCGTTCTCGGCCGCCACCCTTTCCATGAGCATCTTGGTCCCCGGCCCGTCTACGAATTTCATTCCCTGAGCCGTGCCGCCGCCGACTCCGACGCCGAGGAAGAAGGTTGCACCGCCGGCGTTCTGGACGAGCTTGTCTTTGATGCCGCTAAAGGCCTCCTTGAGCGGCTTGGTCAGCTCGCTGATCACTCCACCGGTCATCTGGGACAAAAGCCCGCCGTTCTGTTGGCCCCCCTCGGCCGGCGCCTCTCCCCCACTTCCTCCACTTCCTCCTCCTCCTCCTCCTCCTCCTCCTCCTCCTCCTCCCCCTGGGAGAAGGCTGCTGAGAAAGCCACCTCCGCTACCGGGGCTCGACAAGCCGGGAAAGAGCTGCCGCTTCTTCTTGGACCGCGGCCGGGCCTCGATATTTTCCAAGTCCCTGCGCACCTTTGCCAGCTTGTCACCGACCTCATGGAGCGAAGGCAGGTCGTACTTGTGGCCCAGGTCCCGCGTCAAGCTGGCGGTGATTTCGACGGCGAAGCCGAGGCTACGCCGCAGCTGCTGGTCCGTCATCAACGACTCCGCCGTGTCCGGGGACATGAGGCTCTCGAGCGCGGCCTGCCATGTTGGCGGTGGTGGCTCGCGCACCTGTCGCCGTATGTGTGTCTGCCTCCACGGGGCCGTGTGCTCGTACAGGCCGATGGAGAGCAGGGAGATGGAGATGATGGCCAGCACCCATATACAGCCCCTGAGTAACCTCGAACCTTGCTGCCCGGTCCGTCTCGGCGGTAGTTGTGTTTCGGGCCCCATGCTGCTTTTGTCGTTTGTGTCGTTTCCCTTCTTCAACTTGGCCGTGTCCATCTAGCGGGTAATCTATACCATCCTCTAAGTTGATGTCGAGAGGTGGACCTGCTCCTCGTTTATTTAAAGAAACAACTTGGAGAAAAAAAAAAAAAAAAAAGGCCGTGGTGTGAGGCGGGGGGGTGTGAGATTTCGGGTTGGTAGGATAATCGTCTTGTTATATGATGTACACCAGGGTACTAGTAGGTCATCGTAGGTAGCAGGGATAAGTCGGGGAGCCAAGCCCGGAGGGGAAGAAAAATGGGGTTTCGAGCCTAAGGGTAGATATATCAATCTACGTGTAGGTCAGGCAAGGCAGACATGCCTCCTTCGGGGGAGAGGGTTTAGAAGTATTATTTTTTGGGATTATTTTTGTTTTTACTATTCTTCTCTTTGGTTTTCTTCCGAACTAACCGCAAAAATAAATAAGATAAAATAAAATAAAAAGGGGAATCACTGACGACAGTGGCGGCACTCCAGAGGTAAAAGAGTAAGGGAGAAAAAAAAAAAAAAAAATAGAGAGGTGCCTACCCCCCCTTTTCAGCTTTTTTTGTCAAAGAGGCGAATAGTGTCCAGATAATTGAACGAACCGATAGCTGCGATCATGAACCCTGGGACGACTTGTACAGGGTCCAAGTGGAGTTGCTCTTTTGTGTCATGCACTGATATATGCCCTTCTCGGCCCATGCCACCGATTGCTGCTTGATATGTGGACAAAGGTGGAACGGTACCAAACAAAGCCCCCATGGTCCTTGAAACGCGAAAGCTCAGCTTCCCTGTTCATAATCGGATAATGGAGGGTAGAGTTGTATGCCTTGCTTTGGTAGTTTTACTCTTTTTGGTTCTTTTTATTTTCTTTTGTTGAAAAAAAAAAAAAAATCTAAGTTGTTTCTTTCGGTTCATTCTACTTTCTTAATTTTCTGTGTGGAGTTTAACGTTTGTTGTTTTTGACCAGCTGGACATGTCATGGTGTACTACCTCAGATGTATACGGTATGTATGTATCTATATGTGTATGTATGTATGTATGTATGTATGTATGTATGTATGTATGTATGTATGTATGTATGTATGTATGTATGTATGTATGTATGTATGTATGTATGTCTAAGCTGATGTTTAGTTCTTCATCCCTGCCAAGCTCTCCTTGCCAAAAAACGTAGTTGGACAGGCTGGACAGATGATTCCTCAGAGGAAAATCGCCCGCGAATACGGCATACATCAGGGAAATTCCCCGATGGGAAATTGGCTACGCAGGTTGGCGACTTAAACAGGTATGATGCCTCCAGCTTCTGAAAATTTTCCCGGTTGGTGTGTTGTTTGTCTGATGGTCCGAATACGGTTTTGCTTGAGGACGGGCAGGACCAGTCACGGCCGAGTGGCCGGGGTGGAGCGTGTAAGTAGGCGAGTAATGCAAGCTGAGCTTGAATGACCGGGCAGCAACCCTCCTCCCAAAAATAGCCATGGCCATGATGAGCGTTTCCGCATGCGCCTTCTGATTCATCAGTCCGTCTGTTCAAAGGACTTCACGTCAAAAAGTCTCAAATTTATTAAAGATGCTGCACGAAAAGAAAGGGAGAAAACAAAAAAAAAAAAAAAAAAAAAATCAGATGTTCCATGCTAGAACCAATACCTATTAGCGGAGAAAAAAAAAGGGAGCACGGGAATATACAACAAAAAGAAAGCTTCAGATCATTTGATTCATCGGTTGTTTAATACCCGCAAACACTATGCGAAAACGAGACAAGGAAGAATCAAGCCTCACCGACTGAACTATTAGGTGTGGGTGAACATGGGTGAAGTAAGGATGAGGACACGATGGAGAAATAATAGAAACGAGGACAACAAAGAACGATACTGTAGCTTGGCAACCGACTAAAGGTTGAGAACCAGAGTGATGCTTATTCATTGGCTTCTTCTTTTACGGGAACATTCAAGCTTATTTCCCTTTCATGCCATCAAAATCACGTTGTTGGCCAACCTTCATCCTCCTTCCTCTAGCCGTTATGCATGTCTGATGTGGAGAAGAAAAGAAAAGAAAAAAAGAAACCATGATGAGGACAGGGTTCGCATTGCGTGATTTGCGCTAGGGTCCTTTGGGTGCATGGGATAGATGGGAAAATTAGTCACCAGAGTTATTCTTGTCTAGAAAGCTACGAAAGCTACGAAAGATGGATACTTTACTATTAGCCACCCCGAGTCCCGGATCTCTTCGGCTTCCGGTTCCCAGTGTCAGAAATGGTATTAGGTGGTATTTTGTGCCATGTGGCTGGCATAATATGCCGTGATGTGATCGATGTCAACCATCGGAATCAAGGAAAATAGAACATGCTTGACCTTGAAACAAAGTCCTTGTAACACGTCCGTAAACGGATGCTGGTTGTCCAAAGAAACAAGGCGCGTCCGGGATCTTGTTTGCCACAATCACCTGGGGTTCCCAGCAGCATATAGAGAGCATTTTACCCCTCGCGTAGCTCGTGAGGCACCGTGACTGAGCGCAATCTAATACTTGGAGAATAATTTATATGATCAGCACTTGGACGATCGATCGTCTTGTCACTTCATCGCCAGCTCGTCGATCTGATTCATCTGCGCACAAGTGCCGAAACTATAAAAGAACAGAGTAGGTATATATATATATATATATCTGTTCGACAGCAGTTTGAACCGACGTCATGTATAGTGGTCTGTACAGTATACTTGGGATAACCGCCAAATATTTTCTCCTTGTACTCAGGACGTGTTCGGGTGCTCGCGTTCTTTGAGATAGAGTAAGGGGGGGACGAGAGCAAGGGGCCCTTTCTGCCAATCCTCGTCTGACTGACCGTTCAGGAATGATGGGGCAAACACAACATCCCAGGTCTGATGCAGTTTTTGGACAAGACCGGCGTCTAAGGTTTTTGGTTGATATAGTACATATTACGTACATTAGGATTGACTCAAAAGCCTGTGTCAGCATTGCGTAACAATCCTCTGGGGCTCCAGACCAACAACCCAGAGATCCCCTCATGGAAGATGCCAGCAACTAACCCGATCGGTTTGTTTACTTTCCTCCCAAATCAACCCATAAACGGCAAAAAATATCATCTAGAGGCGACCAATACCCGCTTCCATGTTGCTAATAGCTGCGGCTAATATCGCTTGACCCGCGGATGTTTTACAGTTGACTTTTTTTGAAAGAGCCTTTTTTTTTTCTCTTTCTCTTTCTCCAAATATCCTCTCACTGTATGTTGGAGTATGGGATGTCCTCTGTACCTTTCCTCGCTGCGGTTGACAACACCATTGTGACTCAGCATCGAGGACACCGCCACCACTACCACCACAGTCGTGTCGCCTTGGATGGTAGTGGCGCCGACAGAGTGGTGATAGATGTTTCCTCTCACCGAATAGCAGTTGTTCAGACCAACCATCATGTAATGTGACTTTTCATAGGGAAACTCTTGAGGTGACAAGACAGAGTTGAGATGTCGTGCTCAAGATGCCGAAAAGAGCATATATGCCACTATAGGATCATCTCCAGTAATCGGTTTATGGGCCCGCTATCTGTTCATGGCCTTGGTTTGTAAGCCACCGCTTCAACCATCATGTACCGGCTTGCGTCTCGATATTGGCTCCCGGAGGACGAGCTTGCTCTGTGATGGGTTGATAGAAAGCCAATTGCGGCCCTGGATCCAACGTTCATAGGTCATCCAGAGTTGATCTCCTCCGTTTGATCCGAGATCTGGGAAAGTCTTTGGCAACGCACCGGTGTGGTGGTGGTATAGTCCACGGGCTCGGGTTGGTAGGTAGGTTTCTAATAGGCTCAAGAATAAATCAAGCTTGAGATGTGCCTAGCTAAATCTGTATACGAGAATGTAAGTTGCCAACCAGCTTGCGATTCTATCACATCTCAATAGAAGCTATCGGGCAGAGACAATCATCAGTTTAACCTATTCGAGATAGTTTACATGCGAGCAAGGTTGAGAAGCTCCTGCGGCAATACCCGTAGTCTTTTCTATTCGTCGAGCTTATCCAAGAAGCGCATCTTTGCAGGGCTCACAGCCCTCTATACGTCATCTGCTTGCTGGGTTATAGAGATCTTCCAAGCACAAAACGGAACGGGGAAGGAAGATGAGAAATTCCGAAGAAGCAATAAAGAAGCATGTGAAGATCTGGTGTGTTGGGTAAGTCTGTCGGTACCTAGCCGCCAAAAAGAAAAAAAGAAACTTTTTCTTCTATGCAAGTCCCGGTAAACTGTCCTTGGACGCCGAGTCGGATGGATCTTTGCTAGCATTTTCGAAACGACAGGCACTTTGTTACGCCAGGATTTTTTTTATCATTTCGATGAACTGGACAAAACGAGCCCCTTATGACGGCATGACAGAGATGCTGGCGCGCTGCAGACCTTTCCCACGTCCAAGCCCGAGGGCGCAAAGGGGGCTTCATTTTGCACTCTTGTCGCCCAAGCACAACTGGCAAACCGCATCTAGTCTGGTTGCAGCTCAGCATAAAGGAGCCATATGATACAAAATCCCCCAAAACATTTAAAAGATTAAGTTGCGCCACTGAACTCGGTGCCTGGGCATTCACAGATGATCATCTGCCGGATATATGGGCACCAGCAACTTTACAGATGGTACCAACGATCTTGTTCGACATTTGTTGCATCGACTGCATGGAAACCAAGATTCCACTTGACTCGATGGATGCGAGATAACAGTAATCGAGATGGTCCGAGTCAAAAAGCAACAAGTCGCTTCCCAACACGAGCATCAACTTTGGCAATCTCGGACTCAAGTCACTGCTGGGAAGGTTTTAAAAGACCATGACTTACTTGCCTTGGGGTCAAGTGAGTCCTAACCACTGTGAAGACGCAAAGAATAACTAACCTTGACTGTAGCCTTGAAACAGATCAACCAAAGACATGTGTCTCTATAGGGGCGGCAACACATTTGGTTGCATCTGCAGAGCGTATCACGATGTGAATGAAGTGGATTATTATTTTTTTGTTCCATTTCAAAAGACAAGGGGTCTTTTGACAAGGCATGTTCTTTGGAAGCACGGGCGAACAGGGGAAAACATGGCCTTTTCAGATTAGTCCCTTGGATTGGCGCTTGGAGAATGAGGCTCTTTTTCGATCACGAGCATTTACCCCTTGCATCAGCTCCAGGGATGGAAATAAAGACCCCTAGCATGACATCAGGACAAAATAAGACCTTTACCTTACCGAATCAAGTTGGGCAGCCCTTGGCCTTGGCGCTAAATCTCATGTGCTTATATAATGCAAAACAACCCTTGGAAAACCCGTGTGCGTTCTGGGCTTGGGCTGTCTCAGCCTCGACCCGGGTTAAAAAGTGGGTATGCGTACAGTACCTTACCTTGCCTGAGTGACGTGATTTCAGGCCCAGTGGACTGTGCTCATTTTAGCCTAAAAAAATAACTCAGAGATTGTTGGCTTCTCTCGTCCTTGCTCCTGCAGCCGTCTGCATCTGCATAGAAGCTGTGGGGCTCAGTAAATATGGTTGTCGTGACTCAGGTGTTACTGGTAGTTTTATGCCTTGGATCTCAGGCATAAAAAATTCCCCGAACGGACGCCCATATTGCACTTTTAAGGATTTCCTCCTGACTGAAAAGCCGCCGTATCGGACGGAGGCCTGGGAGGTTGATTGGTCGGACGAGGTGTGGATCCCACTACAGATACTGTACCGTACTTACGGGGTACAGTACGCACCAGCCAAGTTCCAGCCTAGATTTTGGTACACGGGTGAACTCGGCACTTCTCTGCCATTGGCATCGCCTTCCCTGCCAGGTCTGGCGCCGATATGCCGCTCGGATCTGGGCTAGCTGCGGAAAAACAAATGTCACGACACTGATCACTTGACTCCGCGACGAGGGATCTCCATCCAAACATCTCTTTTGATTTGCTCCCGCATTCGATTGTTCATATCTTCATTGGGATCCATGCATGGTGGCTGCCACGGTGTTTTGTTATTTGTCGTCTGTGGGTCGGTTTGCGTCCAACCGAGTAGGTTTTTTTTTTTTTTTCCCTCCTCTGTGAGAGGCGACGCAAAAAGGGGACCGTTGGATATCAGACCAGACTGGATATTACAAAGCTCAGCCAGATTAGAAGGAAATTTGACGGGGCGCTTTGTTCCCCGTTTGTTTCTTTCCTTCCACGCATTTCTTCTGACTCGAGCTTTCTTGATTGTTTCTTTTTATCACGTTTTTCTTATTTTTCTCTGCAAGTACGAAAACATGGCTTTTTGTCAATACGGATCAATCGTACCTTTTAATATCCGATTCCTGCCGTCTACTGAGTAGCCAAATTTTTGACAGACACGAACTTGTCTTGACTAGAACTAGGTGCCTTAGTGTCAGAAATCGAGGTTGGACAGCTGTCTGGCTGTATCTATGGAAATTTGACTTTGGACATGCGCGGCCTTGACAAGGAGCTGCTGTCGAAGCCGAAAACAGCTATCGACGCAACCTGCCAAGCCTGTCTTATTTGCACAAGTTCGCATGGCCCAATACCAGCTTAAAAAATGCCGCTACTGCCACAATATGAGCTTGTGGATACACTTTTTTCTCTAGACCCTGTTCTCATCGCTTCCATGCATTCTGAAACAGCAGACATGAGCGCGATGGATTCTCACCCTGAATAGCAAAACACTGTTTACTTCGTAAACCGTGTGTTGATGTCTCTTTTTGCAAAGCAACCTCCAACGTCGGGGGGTTTTCCCAGTCTCCACGATTCCTGGTGTCATCGGGGCGGTGAGCGACTTGTATGCGTGACATGATGGAGGGGAAAAAGGTGGCGCACTTTTGGAGCTGTGGGTTCCCGCCCCGTCGACCAGCCGCCGCCGGACTCTCTAGCTTGGCGTACATATTGCTGCAAAACTCGTGGCGAAAATACATTGCAGTTGGCTTTAGTCTCCAGTCAGAATAAAGAACAAAACAAGCTATTCCACTTTTGGTCCCCTCCCAGCGTCCCTAGGTCCTTTTTTTTCATGTGTTGATGGAATAACAAAAAAAAAAAAAATTAGAAAAAGAAATAATAACAAACATCGTCAGTGACGAATCCAAGCTTAACTCGTTTCCATTTTTTTACTTCTGCATTCATCACTTGCAATCCAATATCGTACACCAACTAATAATCCACCCCCCAGCGAATAACATCGTTGGGCTGCAGTGAGGCTACTCGTTGGGACCCGCTGGACGTTATCTTGCAGTAATCCATTGGTCCGTCGGCGTAACACTGCGGACCTAATTCTGTGGGTAGATCAAGGGTTTTTGTGACAGTGCGCTAGCCCGGTCCAGGCAAACTGTGCCCTTCCCTGTCGTTCAAGTCCGTGCCGTGGCAGCGACTTATCCTGCGACTGCCCTTTTTGCCTTCTGCTGCCCGTACAGTTTGCACGCTCTTGCACCGTCATCTGCGACTGGACTCGTCCTCTCACTCGCCTAAGCTCAGATTTGCGAGGAATCGACCCACTTTCAGAAAGCACCCACGATTGGTGGTTCCTTCCTTCCTGCGCTTTCCTCAATCTCCGCACCGTAGGAGAGGGCATCAGGAGAAGACGAAGCGCCTATCCGTATTGCTACTGTAGTCCTAGGTATTGCACGCACCACTCCATACCCATACCATACCACACCACCGCACACGTCGGCACGGTCATTCATCAATCGCATCACTGCATTCGAATTCTGCCCACTTCAGCCCCCCGACCGACCACCCACCACCACCCACCCACGCCAAGTCGACAACACCACTCTTCAGTCCGCAAAACTGCTTCCACAAGTGTCGTCTGCGTTGCCTCGAGCAGCCAGCGCACTGTCCGCTTCCTGCTTCACGAGTCGATTCCCCTGTTCCAACAGCAAAATACAAACAAAACCGCCTCCGACCCTGGCGGGCCCAACGATAGCCTCATCCGCCCTCTGCGTTGGGCATTGATCGCCTGCAGCCCTCCCAGCCCCAGCCGATCATGTCCAACGAAGAGGTCTACGCCGTGGCCAACGGTGACACAATCGCCGTTGTGCCTCCGAAGCCCACCGGCTTGAACTCGCCGCCCGACAGCAACAATGCCATGAAGCTCGACGGTAGCGATTCAGAGCTCAGCGACCTCGACGATGCAATCACCGCGGACCTCCAGGCTGCCCGGCCAGATGGTCCCGCGGCCACCGCGACTGCTCCGACCGCATCCGAGCCCGCACCCGAACCCAAGATCGATATCGGCGAGGTGCTGCCTGCCGAGTATTCGGGTACTGTGCCCGTCTTTAAGCCGACCATGGAGCAGTTTCGCGATTTCAAGCTCTTTGTATGTCTTTGAGCGTCGTCGGCGCACCTCCCCCCCGGGTGTTTTGTTAATAGCTACACAATCAGAGCACGACATACTAATATCGCATTACGCTTTTGCTTTGTAGATGGAAAAGGTCAACCCTTACGGCATGAAGTCTGGCATCATCAAGATCGTGCCGCCGCAGGAATGGCGAGATTCCCTGCCCCCGATCGACGACCTTGTCAAGACCATCCGAGTGCGCGAGCCCATCAAGCAAGACATCATGGGTTCCAATGGAACGTACCGCCAGGTCAATGTGCTGCACCAACGCTCCTACAACTTACCACAGTGGAGGCAGCTATGCGACCAGAGCGAGCACCAACCTCCGGCGCGCAGAGGCGAGCGTCGTGCCAATGCAGACAAGCCGAAGCCTGCGCCGAGGCCGAAGCCTGCTGCTTCTGCCGCCAGCAACGGTACCACGACCACCACAAGAGGACGTCCCCGAGGTCGCCGCGGGCGTGGAGGTCGTGGCAAAAGTGCGGCCGGCACGAGGAGAGAGTCCACGGTTGAGTCTGAGACGAGGCCCATGACTCCCGAGTCCCCGAACGGCGAGGAACACACAATTGCCGAATCCGTCGAAAACGAGCCCGGTATCAAGATCGAGGAAGATGAAGACGATGCGCCCGTGATGCCTAGACGGATGGGAGCTGTTAGTGGCGGAAAGGGCAAGGTTCAGTCCACTTCGGCTCGGCGCAAGTATATTCGACGTGAAGGATCGGCGATGATTGACGAGGCGGCCTTCAAGGACTGGGACTATCGCATGGACATCTCCGACTACACCCCAGAGCGTTGTGAAGAGTTGGAACGTACGTATTGGAAGACTCTCACGTACGCCCAGCCACTCTACGGGGCCGATCTGGCCGGTACCCTCTTCCACGAGGATACCGAGCTGTGGAACCTAAACAAGCTTCCCAACCTACTCGACGTCCTTGGAACCAAGGTCCCGGGTGTGAATACCGCCTATCTTTACTTGGGCATGTGGAAGGCCACTTTTGCCTGGCATTTGGAGGATGTTGATCTCTACAGCATCAATTACCTTCATTTTGGTGCCCCCAAGCAATGGTATAGCATCTCTCAGGCCGACGCCCGCCGCTTCGAGGCCGCCATGAAGAACATTTGGCCTACCGAGGCCAAGGCTTGCGACCAGTTCCTGCGGCACAAGGCCTTCCTCATCTCGCCCTCCCACCTGCAGCAGTATTACAACATCAAGGTCAACAAATGCCTGTCCTACCCAGGAGAGTTCGTCGTCACATACCCCTATGGGTACCACTCGGGCTACAATTTAGGTTATAACTGCGCCGAGGCCGTCAACTTTGCCTTGGACTCCTGGCTTCCCATGGGCAAGATTGCCAAGAAGTGCGAGTGTGCTCAAGCCCAGGACAGCGTTTGGGTCGATGTTTACGAGATAGAACGCAAGATGCGCGGGGAGTCAACCGAGTATGAGGAAACGGAAGATGAAGAAGAGGAAGATGACGAGGACGACGACGTGTCGATGGCTGGCCTGCCCACTCCACCATCGAGCCTCATGGTCCGCGTCAAGGCTCGGGGCCGCAAGCGCAAGCGAACCGGGGCAGACGTTGAAGACAGACCCAAGGTCAAGAGGATACGGCTTCGAATCAGATCGCATGTGGAGCCGCCCTGCTGTCTCTGCCCTAACAGCATCCCGGGCGCCGAGATTCTTCCCACGGATGATGGTCGCAAGGCCCATCGTCTGTGTGCGCTCTATCTGCCGGAACCTTTTATCGAGGTTGTCGACGGTCAGGAAGTTATTGCCAACGTCGCTAACATCGCCAAGGCAAGATTGGAGCTGAAGTGTCTCTACTGCCGTTCGAAGAAGGGGGCATGTTTCCAGTGCTCCCAGAAAAAATGCCCCAGATCTTACCACGCCACTTGTGCAGCAGCTGCTGGAGTTTTCGTTGAAGAAGGCGAGGTCCCCATCTTTGGCGAGGATGGTACCGAGTATAAAGAGCAGGCTTTCGAGTTCAGCTGCCGTTTCCACCGCAACAAGCGGGACAAAAAATTAGACGGTCCCGCTTTGGAAATTAACCCACGTGTCAGAGAAGCTGCTTCAGCCCTGAAGGTCGGGGAGACATGTCAAGTACAATACTATCGCGGAGAAATCTTCGCGGGTGTCGTTGCCGAAAATCGCCCAGACGAAGAGACTCTCCTACTTGACATCATCCCCAATGGGTACGACGCCCCAAGTTCAAAGAAGGATAGGAACAGCAGACTAACCCAGCATAGCGATCGTGTCGAGGTTGAATGGAAGTGGCTCTTGGTTCCCGATCCTACCGAATTCCGCCTGCCCAAGGCCTCACCGAACGCGCTACCGATGCCAACCTCTAAAAAGGCTCAGGCCGAGATTCACGCTACCAAGCGCGCAGGAGAGGAGCGGCCAAGGGCAGACGACATGTTTGCCGAGGGTTTCAAGTGGGCAGAGTTCCATACTTGCGACAAGGACGAGTTCAAGAATGCGCCACAGGGCAAGGTCGACTTGTCCAAGGAGTGTCAAGTGTGGCATTATCTTGGCAAGACATCCACAGATCTTCGACCCCAGTATACCGAAGACCTTGCCCGTCCCCAGCATAACCCAAAGAGCAGCTTCTTGGACTCCATTTCCAAGCCAACCCCGCCCCGCCGCCTGTCGATAACTTCAACTTCGTCTGCTGAACCTCGCAGGTCTTACACCCCAATTCCTCTGCCCAAACTCCCTCCAGGCGCTCTCAAGACTGAGAAGCCGTACGTGTACAAACCTCGCAAGTCGATCTACGAGTCGCAATTCTCGCCACAGACCTTCGCCCCCAAGAACCCTATGCCCCCTCCCACTTCGTCGACTTCCCAGCCCCAGGCTGGATCCGACCCGCGATTCAAAGTGCCTTCTGCCCCCGCTTCTAGTACTACTTCTGCCGCTGCCGCCCCAACTGCGATTTCAGGAAACGCTACCACGACCACCGACACCAACATGACTCAAGCTAACGCTTCCACTGCTCCAACTTCTTCCGCGTATGTATCCCCCTACAGCTCGTCGACTGCTACCACCGCGAATACAGCGCGCCCGGCTGTTGGGGCTCCGCTAGGGCCGCCCCCGCCCAAATCTACTTGGGCGAAGCCAGCTTTGCCAGCTGCTTCACGCCGACACACAGTCTCTGGCGGAGCTCCACCTGTCCCAAGACGGAATTCCTTGTCCGGGGCTCAACCGCCCGCCAGACCAACTGCAGCTGCTGGTGCCGCTCCTAGGCAGTCTAAAGTTCCACTGCCGCCCTATGTACTTCAGCAGCAACAGAAGCAACAGCAGCCCCAGCAGCAGCCTCAGCAGCAGCAGCAGCCGCAGCGCTCGCAACTTTCTAGTGTAGCTCAGAAATATGCTTTCTTCCAGGTGAACCACAACAGGTATGATTGCGCCGCTACCGAATCATGCATGGTTGACGTCAAAACAAAGTGGCTAATGCATGACTAAAATAGGGACTCGTCAAGATATCGTACACCCTACGCCACCTGGGGTGGCTTCACCAATGGCTACGAAGGTAGTCTGCAGCGGCAGTTGATGATATCGACCGCTCGTGCTCGCTCTCGGTCTACTATCCAGCACCGGCGCGGTAACAGTTTCAACCTGGGCGGTGGGCTCACCGGACTGACCAAACCTGCAAGGCATCTTAACTACAGCGACACGGAGGATTCTCTTGATCCCATGGATACCTTCAAGTTTCCTGCGTCTGAACCAAGCTCAGTACCCAACTCAGTTCCTCAGTCGCCATCTTCAATGTCGCTCGACTTTTCGATGCCATCTCCGCATTTGACGGCAGCCACGGCTCCTTCGCCTACCTTCCCTTCGCTGCCTGATACCTCACTTACGCTGTTTGAGCCCTGGGATAGTGCACCTTCGGCCACAAGTCCGATGTTTCCATCGCCTCAGTATGGATCGATGTGGCAACAGCCTTTCATCGGACCACTAAGCTTCATGGAATCAATGTCCCATACTCTTGGTCCATTGGGATCGATGGGTCTGGGGCCCCTTGGTCCTATGGGTTCCGGCTCTCAAGGTAAGGATCTCTCAAAACGCAATTTACATACCGGTTCACCATGTTAATGTGTGTACAGTGGGTTCTTTTGGGGGCTCGGCGGACGTTGTTTTTACAACGCCAGCCATGACCATGAATCCCACAACGCCACCGCCCATGAGTCCTTTGACTCAGCATGTGCCATCGACGCCACCAGGATCCCGCGGGTCCCAATTTGTTTCGGGGACCCCGTCGGTGCCTACGTCACCTGGATCGTCGGTGACAACCTCGCATCACCAAACCCCGGAGCAACAACTGAGGCAACAGCTTCGCAGGATCTCAGATCCACCGCAGTCACCGTATAGTTCCCCATATCCCTTTTCTTTTATACCCCGATTCGGTCACCACAAATAAACATTCAGAGATGGTGAGAGAGGAAAGTCGAAAAAAAGAAGAAAAAAAGAGCTTTTCAGGAGATTTCAGCAAAATTTGGAGGGGAGATGCAGTTGGGGATCATGCAGAGGGTGGAAGAAAACACAACACATTTGATCATTTCAGGAGAAGGACAACAAGCTCACACGCGCGGTTACTCACTTTTGCAGGTATCGTTTCCGGTGTTTAAATCAGCCGAGGTCGCGACATAGGAGCCGCAGCTCTCTAAGCGGTTTCAACCAGTTGCAAGGCCAGATTCTCAACCTGTACCCATCGCTGCCGAATAACAACGTACCGAGCAGCACTTGAGAGGAGCCATGACACTAGGCCATTCCGAGAGAAGAATCAATAACGGTTGACAGGGCGTGGAGAAAATGTGAGCCGAGCTAGAGCACTTCGGCAACGAGGTCAGGCCAAAAGCCGGAAGACGAAAACTTTGCGTGGCCATGACGGAGAGGATTGAAGATTTACGACTGCATGAGGATACGATGATCTTTGGAATATGCCAGCGAAAGCATCAGTTGCGCTGGACCAAAAGCTTCCAAAAAGAAATCGAAAAGCCAACGGGTATCACAGGACAACTGGTCATTGAATGAGGGTCATTACTGACGATTTTGGGGATGAGATTGGTTGCTGCAAGCGGCTGCAACAGACGTTACAGAGTCAAGAGCTTCTGCTTTCTGGGCTTTCGCCCAATACTATCGAGCAGGACGGGCGCGAATTGCAGAATGAGATTCTGGGGACTGCGCGATTGATTTGTTCAAGAGGGCCATGAGGTCTGAGGACAATGTCCACACCCCGGAAGAGGGCAGTGGATCACATCGCGAGAGTACGTGGAGGAACAGGTTCTGAGGCTTTGATGCATTGCCTTCTTAAGGAACCTGATAAGTGCAGGAAAAGGGTATCTCTCTTCTTGCGTGTTATAACTAGATATGGCAGGACGTTATGCGCCAAGGTGACAAGTGGATGGGGGCAGGGTCTTTTTTCGACTGCTATAGTCGGTCATTCTATTCTTGTTACTTGCTGCCCTCTTTGGGAGCATTATCATTTGTGTGTCATTTTTTCCCCCTCTCCCATCTACTGCCACTTCACCATGTGCTTCTTTCGCTGTCACCCCTACCTCCCTACCTTTTATTCAACACTATTGGGTTTAGAGGAGGACCAGGAGGCTTCGTTCTTTTCTTTTCAAGGCGTTGACGGCTCTAAACCTTCGGAATCGAGCAAGAGGAGGCCGATTACATTATGGTAGAAAACAGGAAGGTTTATTTTTGGAAAGGCGACCCCGTGTAGGGCGCCTCGGCTATACACAAAAGTTCTCAATTTGGTTTGGCGGCCTTTGTTTCTTAGCTAAACAAGACTCGAAGTGGTCTTACCAGAGTCAATTATACAACGGGGCGAAAAGCGAACCCCATTTATTACGGAGCAACCAAAGAAATGTTCCTTTGAAGAATGTCTTGTTGGTATTGATGATTGCCGGGCCCCTTGGTTTTTTTTTTTTTTTTTTTTTTTTGTTGAGTTGTAGCCAACTGTCACTATCCACAGCGAGCATGTTTACAGGCCTGTCAATTTATGTTTTCGGAGCTAGAGTCGAGGTGACGCCCTCGAAGTGGCTTTCCTCAGGGGAGCACTTTGTGCGACTTGGGCATCCGGCGACGGTGGGCGGCTTTCAGTAAGTAGTTGCTACAGGTACAACGGTACATGGGAAGTAGAACTCGTAATTTGGGTTGGCAGGCAACAACGTCCAGCGACATGGTTGCGTTTTACACCCGTCTGGATGTCCTCATACATCCTTTTGGCATTCATGGGTATCTCCCAAAAATGCAATGATGGGATAGCGACCGGGCAACAAAGACACCGGGAAGTGGCACACAACAAGCTGGAGGAAAGTTGATTTGTCGAGGCCAAGTGGGCAAGAAGACCGCCCGTGACGCTATCCTTTGAAGCTCTGAGGCATCCAAGCATTTACTGCCAGGTCGTTGTGTCCAATCAGAGAGAGCCTTTGCAATCAAAAGCTGGCAGCTGCAGAAAGGAATCAATCAATAATAAATGGAGCGGCAAGGAGGCAAATATCGATTCGCTTCTGCAAGATCAAGCGGCAATATGGCTTCCAGAGAGACCAGAAATCCGGTTCTTGGATGGTTGTATGGATGTCGACTGTCCGTTTTTCCCCATGTAGGACAGACAGGAAACCAAGACATTTCCTTTCCCCCCCTGTCGCTACCTCTTGAATGTCATTTTCTTTTGTTGAACAACTACAACCAATCAGTATTTGGTGGGGGGTTTGTCTCGCGTCTTTGGTGGCCTGTGAGTGGCTACTATTTTTGAGAGTTAAGCGCCCGCTAGGGGTGTTTTGTGGTCGGGGGGGCAGGTTGAGGAGACTCGCAGGACCCCCTCCTTTGTCGTTTTATGGATTTCTACCCGTTTACTGTTTCTTTACCTACCACGATCTCGCCAAGTCATCTCCCACCCATCTGCAACGCAACCACCACGTTACATTTGACCAGTCTTTTATTGTAGTTGTTATTATTATTATCGTTATTATTTTCTTCTATATCTACAATTTGCTGCCGCAGAAGAGTCGGAATATCGTGTCCAGGGCCGTTTGCTGGTCTGGTACCTGGTTGAAGGTTCGTCGTAGGGTAGCTTTCACGGCTTTTTTTTTTTTTAAAAAAAAAAAAAATTACGGAATGGTAAATTGCTGGCAAAAACCCAACCGGATCTTGACGAAGCCGGGGCGGTTTGGGGAGTATACTGCTCCGGCTGACAAGTTTTAGCAGACCTTGCGTTCGCAGCGTTTGTGAGAGACTGTGGTACTTTGGTACTGACGAACTGGCCGTAGTCAAACCGTACACAGCAGGCAATTATCAGCTTTACCCGCCAGCTCTGCTACTTGTAATGTATGAGATGGGTGCGACAAGGTCACGTCCGCAAAAAAAGTCAATTTTCATGAAAAAGATAATATATATTTTCACGGTGGGTTAAAGTGGTTCAGGTGGCGGCCGCCCGTTGAGGCCTGCCGCTTGCCAATCATATGTTTAGAAGGGTACGGGGAGCTAGTGGCAGTTGCGGGTCTGAATCTCTTGGCCATGAAAGGGATTACCTAGGACGTGGTAAGAGTTAATTGTAGGGAAAGGGAAAGAATAAGCTTACATCCAGCCCTGGTCTCGACTAGAATTGTCTTTTTTTTCTCCTTCGCTCTCTTATGCGCAGACTTGAAGAGCAGACATGTGTTAGTCTAGTTCTCGAGGCTGCTGTTACTAAAAACCAATTCAAAATCAGCAACTAGACTAGCAGCCCTACAAATGCTGATGGCTGTCATGGTCAGACTCATTTCGCATTTAAAAGACGCATTTTTTTTTTCTTTCGATCACCAGCCACCAAGGTCATCATCTGTACCAAAATTGGCAATGAATGATAATCAAGTCTACAAATGCGAATTTTATGATAGAGGGTCGAGTAGGTAGGTACCTGTCTATACATGGCAGTATACGCGTGGCAGGATTTATCCTCATTGGATCTCGGCGGCGCGGCACACGCGACACAAGCAATTTTCTAGGCTTAGCATATGGAGACCATGGCGCCTACCAGCTACCAGAAGAAAAATCCCCGCTTCAATGTCCAGGTGGTTTGGGCGCTTGCCACACACGAGGCAATCTGCCCAAGGAAGAGAGGTAGGTAGGTAGCTTGGTAGGTACCTTCCCTTCTTGCGTCAACCCTGCTTCGTGCAAGTGCTTCTAAGAATGGAATTGATGTACAGAAGTGGAGCCCACTTTCCTTCCCGCCCAAGGACTGGCGGTTGACCATACAGACGCCGTTTTCCCACTTGTCCCCGCCATTCTATTCTTTGCCCTACCCACCTCGCCTACCACACCACCTATGGCCGAGCCCTGTACGTCTATCTCCAAGAGGGGATGTCGTTTTCCGGGCGGCTGCGCTGGGTCGCCCGCCGTGAGATTACCGCGCAACGCTTCCCGATTTAGAGCAGCGGGCAGGGGTTGATGCGTGTGTGGTTGGGTCGTTTCCCTCTCTTCCGACCTTCTCTGTCTGAGGGTGGATGCTGGTTTTCGCATCTCGCTTAAGTCCCGCGGTTGCTTGCATACCTACCTTTAGGAAGGCACTGTATCATATACAACATGGAAATCTATAATAGGAACCAAGCATCCTTCCTGTGTTCGGGTTGAACATTGATATTTGTCTTTGTTCCTGGCATCAATAAGAACATTCCTTTTTGGATTGGCATCGATAAACATATATCGAGTTCACTTTCACTTTTTTTTTTTTTTCCTTTGCCATTTCTTTCCTATTTTCCTTATTGGGTCCTGTCTAGTCTTGTCTGCTTTTCCTTTGACCGGCATTTGTTTCCCATTTTCTGTCTCAGCACGAAGTTACGAAAGACAAACAACAAAATCCACGAAAAACAAAAGGTCACTTCATCAACAGACATATAGGAAAATAGGGCATCGCAAAGCACACAATATTCCAAGATGTACTCTTCGATAATACTCGCAACGGCGTTCATCGCCTCCACCTTTGCGGCCCCAGCCAACCCCAACCTCAACCTCGCATCAGCACAACCGGGATCGCACTCAGCCGTATCTGACTACTTCAACATGCTGGCAAAGAAGGTTCAGGAGGCTAAGCAGCTGCCGCAAGGTGGACCAGCATGCGATCTTTCATCGGTGCAACTGCCTAGGGTTCCTGGTTGTAAGTCTACCTCACCTTCATGGCGCCTTGCTATATATATGCATGCTCTAGATACAAAAAGAACCCAACCCAGCTGACAAAACTCAACTTTGCTCCCAACAGCAAAAGATCCAATGCCGCTTCCCGGTGCTGGCTACAAGCTCAAGCACGTTGCCCTCGGACGTGGTACGCAGAACTACACCTGCTCGCCCAACAATGCCACTGCCGTCCCCGCTGCGGCCGGTGCCGTGGCCACCCTGTTTGACGCTTCTTGTATCGCCTCGGCCTACCCGGCCCTCCTGACGGAGCTGTCGCGCGTGACTGTCAACTTCAACCTGACTGATCTCAACACGCTCGCGCCCTCGAACCTGCTCATGTCTGGCCACCACTACTTTGCGCCCAACATTACTGTGCCCTACTTCGATCTCGGTGCCCTGGGCAGCTGCATGGCGGCCAAGAACGCAACCGAGCCGGCTCCTGCCGACGCCGGAAAGGGTCAGGGCGGCGAGCCTGCCGTGCCATGGCTCAAGCTCACCGCGAGGGAGGGTGCCACGGGCGATTTGCAAGAGGTCTACAGGGTCGGCACCGCTGGTGGCAGTGCACCGGCGACGTGCAAGGACATGCCTGCCACTTTTGAGGTTCAATACACCGCGCAGTAAGTTCCTTGTCCTTCAATTTTCTGTCTCATACTTGACTGTATCTTCGGTAGCTAATCATGTTGCCTTTGCCTCGAACAGATACTGGTTTTACGCCGGCAAGAAGCCGACACAAGAATGAAACATGTTTGTTCAATCTTGTTTGAGCGTTTGGGTATTTCCACTTACACGAAATACCTAGTTTGATGTTATGTTTTCGTTTCTTCATTTCGTCTCCCCTGTTGATAAGGCGTCGAGGCGGCGCTGTTTTCCTTATCATGTCTTCTCTGATCATGTCGGAGTACTCTTTTTCTGCATCTCACTCGAGATTTACTTTCTCGCTGGCTTAGATCTGAAGGATTCCCCACCGCTATTTAGGCGGCTTAGCTTCATGAGAATATTTAATGCGCTAGTTTTTGAACTTTGGTCATGACCTACCTTGATTACCATTTGGCAACCTCTGATAGGAGTTGATCATCATACCAACGTGAGCAAATGAGTTCTTCCACCGAATTCCGATACTGACAAAGCTATATGATACGATGGATTCCAGAGAATCCCGTTGGTAATTGGCATCATACTTAATTGTCAATAAGTCCAGGCCCAGACGTTAAGCCCATCCGTTATTCTGCCTCTGCAGACTTTGTAAGATCCGAATGAGTCCCAGAAATTGTCTATGGAGGATTTATCTCGCGTATGGGCCTTTGAGGTCATGGGACAGTATTTTAGGTGCAAGGAGACGGGACTCGGACCGTTCAAAACTATCCGCCTTGGCGACCTATGCTTGCTGACGAATGTGGATTTAGCCAAGTTCTGCTATGCATTCTGGGTTACAGTGTCATTGATCTCGGCGTTAATTTAGTACTCTCGCAGGTCAACTACCTAACAAGCGACTTTCTCAGCTTCGGAGAGATGTACAGCATGGGGATGTTTTTTTTTTTTTTTTTTTTTTTTTTTTTTTTTTTTTTTTTCGCAAGCGTAAGCAGGACCAGGAATGTTATTTTCCAGCAAGATTATTAACTCGTTGCGAACATTAACAATCGGATGCCTGCCGGAATCTCCGGCCCATTTTACCAGAGTTTCACAGGCAACCAGCAAGCGATCTTTTCGGGACTAAATGTTTGCCGTCGAGGGCAACCGGCTTACCCGGCCCAGAATTCAACAACGATGCCAAGTAAATGGCCAAAGGCTCCCCCAGCAACCCACCATGTCTTCGATTGGCGGGATATTACTATATCAGGCAGTTTGTATGTCCTGAACGGACGTCGCCGGTCTTGTTGAGGCGACTTTATGTAGCCAGAGGCTTGGCGATCAGGGATTGGATATGCGGTGGTCAGATTTGGGGGCTGGACGATGATGCTATTGGCCGTCAACGTACAGACCATACCATGCTGCCAACATACAAGAGTAGGAGGTACCCCGCGCATAAGTAGTACAAGAGTCTTGGGAGACCTCATCCGCACCTCCCAGGATTCTATTATTCACCCCATATCTTCGTCTCAGCGAGCGCCATGGTTGGAAGAATCTCCCTCGTCGCCTGCCTTGGCCTTGTCGCCGGCTTAAACGCGCATCAGACGACAGACTCGTTCAGAAACGAGGCAAGGGGTGCTGAATCCCAACATCATTCCCGCGATGTTCCTGTGTCTGATCAGTCATACGATTACATTGTCGTCGGTGGGGGGACTTCTGGAATCGTGACGGCGCAGCGGCTGGTCGAGACGGGCAAAACGGTTCTATTACTCGAACGCGGTGGTCCGTCGTACTACTCGGTGTGTCTTCACCCTTGCTCATATTATCCATTCCGTGATTATAGCCTACCTTGACTGGAACGGGAAAAAAGAAGGGGAAGAAAAAAAAACAAGCTAATATTGGGCCCCTTAGACCGGAGGAAGCCCCACGGTGCCGTGGAACGACACCACAACCGCGTACGACATCCCAGGTTACTTTTACGAACTGTTGTTGTCGGGCCTTGGCAGTTTGTGCACCGACGTACCCGAGCTAGCAGGCTGCGTTTTGGGCGGCGGCTCGGCCGTCAACGGGCTACAGTTCATCCGGCCACCCAAGACTGACTTTGAGAACTGGCCCGAGGGTTGGAGATGGGAGGACGGCCTCGACGCTGCGGCGGACCGTGTTTACCAGCGGGAACCCGGCACGACGATGCCTTCTTCGGACGGCAAATTCTACGACAATGCTGTCTACGATGTCATGTCTGAGGAGCTCGCCGACATGGGTTGGTCCAAGGTTGATAGCAACAAGGAGCCTGATAGGAAAACCAAGACCTATGCGCCACCCGCAGTCCAAGTAAGCTTACTTTCCAAATAAGAATCAAGGTACTGAGCTGACAGCAGCGCTACTTTGGTGCAGGTCATCAACGGCCGCCGCTCCGGTCCTGCAATCTCATACTTGCCCCTGGCACAGGGAAAGCCCAACTTCACACTGAAGCTCCGCACCAAGGTGATCCGCGCCGTGCGCACCAACTCAACTGTCACAGGGGTTGAGACTCAGTCCGAGTCAGGCGAGCGGCTCGTCTATCCCGTCACGCCCGGAAGCGGCAAGGTCATCTTTGCAGCGGGCACCATGTCGACGCCGCGGCTGCTGTTCCACAGCGGCATCGGCCCCCGGGACCAGATCGAGATGGCGCGACTGTCCCCGGATAACGTAACCCTGCCGCCCGAGGAGGCATGGATCGAGTCGCCCGTCGGGGTCGTCAGGGACCACACCCTTTATCTTATGGAGTTCGAGGTCAAGGGTGGGCTGGACGCGCTCTCGTTGGCCGATTTTGCGAACCCGTCACAGGAGAACATCGACCTCTTCGCCAAGGGGGCGGGCCCGCTGACGCAGGCCTCCAGGCTCAACACCTTCACGTCGGTCGAGGACGGCACGGGCCACAAGAGGTATTTCGTGACGCACTGGACCTCGGTGGCGGAGAACTCCGTCTTTGGCAGCATGCAGATGACGCATGGGTCGACGTCGACGGGCAGACTCGGGCTGACGGCCGAGGGCAACACGGTCTGGACGCAGAGCCCTTGGCTGCAGACCGAGGGCGACAAGGAGGCCTTGGTGGTGGCCATCGATGAGCTGCTGGCCATGAGCAGGAAGGAAAGCAGCCGGTTGGTTTGGATCGGCTACGGTGGCGAGAATGCGACGGGCGCCGACATCGTCGAGAACGTCGCGGCTCAGAGTGGAGTGCACATGACGGGCACCGCTATCATTGGCACTGACGACGGGAGCAAGGGCGGCAAGGCCGTCGTGGATCTCGACACCAAGGTCTACGGGACAGATAACCTGTTTGTCGTGGATGCCTCGATGCATGCCGACCTGCCCACTGGTAACACGGTGGCCATTGTCATGGTGGCGGCTGAGAGGGCGGTCGAGAAGATCATCGCGCTTGGGTAGGTGGCCAGAATTTGTGGTGGATGGATTCGCTCTGTGTGAATCCTACCTAGGCTAGCCGGGCGTCCAATCCAATATTTTCTGGTATCCTTTTAATTTTGAACAGGTACAAGACCATCTCTATCCATGAGCGTTGGCTATTTTGTCTGCTCATATTTGTCTGGTGCCAGATAATATTGGTTTGTGCTGCCACCTACCCAGAGCAATTGCCTTGTCCCATGTGGTCTAGTTTTCATAGTTAAAAATCGATGTTTATTTATCCTAATAAAGTGCACAGTACACTACAGTGTGTGTTGCACTATATAGACTGTTCGGAAATTGGGCAGGCCAGGACCATGCAAGCCATGCATGTCTGTCAAATTTCAATTCAGGGACCGCAACCACCGTCAGGCGTTTTGATCTTCCCACGTATGCAGTTCGGCCTGCAAAGAGCAGATAGGATAACAAGACTGTTCACTGGAATGAGTACTTGTCTCCCTGCGGAGCCCATGATCAACTAGACATACTCTGACTCGGGTTCAAAAGGGTCCTGTCCTGGGGACGAGCACGCATGGAAGCATCCAAGCGTGCGTTGTCGACCGCGTCGTCACGCTTGTCCCGGCTGGTCAACCTCACCGGTCGGTCTGGATGCCTCAGGCGCTCAAACGTTTGCGAGCGGGTACCGCCGGCTTGGCGGGCAGATGGCGTGCATGGGCGGGGCGAACCTTGGCGTGAACTGCGGGGTAGCTTGAGGGAAACGGCATGGCCAGCGCGAGCGCAAGCTGTGGCAGCTAGAGGGTATTCCAACAGCAACAACACCTCGCCCGTGACCAAGAGATTCTATTCCTCCTACACGTGCTCGAATTCCCGGAGGCCTAATTTCTGTGCGGCCTCATCATCTCAACCTCGAGTCAGCAGTGCACTCTGCCATAAACGGAATTGTACAAGCTTGACCCCAAACTCGGCGATCCTGGCTGTGAACATGTCGGCTCGTGATATCCTCCCGGACAACTTCCGTCCCGTCAATTACGACCTTAAGCTTACCGATCTGGACTTTGACAACTGGTCGTACAACGGAACCGTTGAGTAAGCACCCATGAACACAAAGAGATTTCGACGGCTTATGGTTGTGCAATTACTAAAAAGCCCGCCTCTAAAGGATTTCTGGAGAACTCACCAAGCCAACTACTGAGATTGTGCTCAATGTATTGGAGATCAAGCTCCAAGAGGCTCAACTGGAAATCCAGGTTCGTTTCCTCGATCGCAATTGAAAATGGGAAACGATCATCAACTCATAAAACCAAAACACCCGAGCACAGGGCACCAAGGCAAATGTTAGCCAGAGCACCAAAAACTTCAACTACAATGACAAACAACAACGTGCCACTATCGTCTTCGACGAGGAGATTCCCCCCTCAGCCAAGGCCAGCCTCAAGATCAAATTCTCTGGGCTCATAAACCATGACATGGCTGGGTTCTACCGCAGCATGTACAAGCCTGCGGTTCCCGCAGCTGCCTCGGTTCCCCGAGACGAACAGTTCCACTATATGCTCAGCACCCAGTTCGAGGCCTGCGATGCTCGCCGCGCTTTTCCTTGCTTTGACGAGCCCAACCTCAAGGCCACCTTTGACATTGCCATCGAGATCCCGAGCGATCAGGTTGCCCTGAGCAACATGCCAGTCAAGGAATCCAAGGAAATCGCGCCCGGGAAGACCCTTGTCTCCTTTGATCGTACCCCCGTCATGAGCACTTATCTGGTTGCCTGGGCCGTCGGTGACTTTGAGTACATCGAGGCTTTCACCGAAAGGCGGTACAATGGTAAGCAGCTCCCTGTGCGTGTCTACACCACCCGTGGCCTCATCGAGCAGGGTCGCTGGGCGTTGGAGCACGCGCCCAAGGTTATCGACTACTTCAGCGAGCAGTTCGACATTGACTACCCGCTGCCCAAGTCTGACATTCTTGCTGTGCACGAGTTTACTCACGGTGCCATGGAGAACTGGGGCTTGGTAACATACCGGACCACAGCTGTGCTATTTGACGAGAAGCTATCTGATGTTCGATTCCGCAACCGCGTTGCTTACGTGGTTGCTCACGAATTGGCTCATCAGTGGTTCGGTAACCTTGTGACTATGGACTGGTGAGTGACCGTATTATATAAAAACATCGCAGAATGTGCCCTTATTACATTCTGCTATTGCAAAATGCTGACCATATATCGCTGTTTAGGTGGGACGAGCTTTGGCTCAATGAAGGCTTTGCTACCTGGGCAGGATGGCTTGCTACTGATTGTGAGTAAACAAAGCAGTTTTCTGTGAACAAAAGCACATGGCGCGTACTGACTTCAAGAAAAAAAAAAGACCTCCACCCTGACTGGAATGTTTGGCCGCAATTTGTCAACGAGGGTATGGGTATGGCATTCGAGCTCGACTCCATTCGCGCCTCGCATCCTATTCAGGTCCCCGTTCGCGATGCGCTTGACGTGAATCAGATCTTCGACCATATTTCATACCTCAAAGGATGCAGTGTAATTCGCATGCTGGCATCGCATCTCGGTGTCCGCACCTTCCTCAAGGGTGTTGCCATGTACCTCAAGAAACACCAGTACCACAATGCCAAGACTGAAGCATTATGGTCGGCCTTGAGCGAGGCATCTGGCACTGATGTCAACGCTCTCATGGCACCCTGGATCGAGAAGATCGGGCACCCGGTTCTTACGGTTACAGAGAAGTCCAGTGATGGCGCCATCGGCGTCAAGCAATCGCGATTCCTGTCCACGGGTGACGTCAAGCCCGAGGATGACACGACGACTTGGTGGATTCCCCTCGCCCTATCGGGCAAGGTGGGTACTGCCGAAGGCGAAGTGCAGTCTCTTTCTCTGACAAGCAAGGAGGAGACTATCACCGGTGTCAGCAATGAATTCTACCTGCTCAACTCCAACGCAACCGGGTTTTACCAGGTGAACTACCCAGCAGAGCGCCTGGCAATCTTTGCCAAGCAGCTTAACCGGTTGGGCTCAGCGGACAAGATCCGCATCTGTTCGTCTGCCTCAGACCTTGCGTTTTCCGGATACGCGAAGACTTCGTCTCTACTGTCCTTCCTGGAGGGGTTCAGCAATGAGACGGAATATCTCGTTCTTGCGCAGGCCCTTGATGCAGTTGCCACCCTCAAGTCCGTGTTTGGCGAGGATGAGGAAATTCGCGCTGGTCTGAATTCCTTCTCGTTGAAACTTATCGAGAACCATGTCGGCAAGCTTGGCTTTGACGTACCTGCGAACGACAGTTACACCAACAGCCTCCTACGGAAGAGGATTCTACTGACTGCAGTTACAAGCGGCCACGAGGGGTAAGTATTTACGTGCCGGACGAGACGGATCTTGCCTGGTCCCAGAAATGAGTTCTAACCTCTGCCCCCTACTGTAGTGTTACGGCTGAAGCCAAGAAACGATTCGATGCCTACTTCAAGAATGGAGATAAGTCGGCTGTGCACGCCGATCTGCGCGTTACATGCTACCGAGCAGCCATCCTGAGCGACCCAGCGACGGCTGTGCAGATACTCAAGAAGGAATGTGCGGAAACCAAAGCCGTGGATGGGAGAGAGGTGTGCCTTGGTGCCCTGGGCCATGTTCAGGATGCTGCCATCATCAAGGATGTTCTCCTGCCGTTCCTCTTCGATGTTTCCCCGGATGCCGTGCCGCCGGCCGATGTGCACATTATGGCCGCGGCGCTGTCGGCGAACCGGGTGGGACGCCCACTCTTGTGGGAGCGCCTGCGCGAAGACTGGGAGAACTCGGTGGTCAAGAAGCTTGGAGGTAACCCTATTCTGGTCGACCGTCTGGTCAAGAGCTCGCTGGGCAGATTCACAGATGCCAAGGCCGTCGACGATATTGAGGCCTTCTTCAACAACAAGGACACGTCGGGCTTCAACAGGACTTTGGAAACCGTCAAGGACAAGGTTCGCGGCAGAGCGGCGTACAAAGAAAGAGACGCGCAAGCCTTGAAGCAGTGGTTGAAGGAGAATGGATATTTGAACAAATAGTTGGTGTCCTCAAAGGTTATACTTGGCAGGTGAGGATTGTTAGGCAGCTGTAGCTAAGTTAACGAAGCGCTTGTCTTTACCGCTATGGGCATCCCCAAGATATATATTGTCCCTGTGATTTTTCAATGCGGCCTGATACGAGGTTGCTCCTTGTGTCATTGTCACGTCCCAAAGTCGCTGCCCCGTTTTGTGGAAACATTAACGAATTGTATAGGGATTAGTTAGCTAGCAACCCTTCTCTCTTTCTCTCCCCGGTGATCTCGTCGCCATCAGCCATTAATGTTCATGCTGCCGAAGTGCGCGTGGGTCAAAACAACCTTGTCACCTTCATCATGTTAAAAGCGTATAAGCCCACCATGCCGCCGTTTGGTTGGGGCACGGCGCGCAGCTCTTGCAGCGTGGAGCGCAGCTGTTGGAAGATTTTCTGCTTCGACTCCTCGGACCTTTTGTGCCAGCCACGTGCCGGCTGGTCTCCACGGACCCGGCTCATGACAATGTACTTGCGGCCTTTGTGTACAAAGGCGCAGTGTATTTTAGGGACAGGTATGTTGGTGTGCTGAGCGACAAAGATGATTGTGTGTGCTTCGGCCAGGCTTGTCATGCGCTCAACTTTGAGGAAGAGGCCGCGTTTGCGAAGAAGCCATTGGGATAACTTTTCGTGGCGATCCCCATAGAAAATATGAACTGTTGCATTCATGTACAAGGATAGTAGCTATGCGTTTCCACAGATTGGCATTGGTGGGCTCATCCTCGGGGTGAGAACCAGTCATGGCGGACAGGCCTACCTACTCACGGGTTTCTGGGTGCGATGTTTTATTTGTTTGTCTTTGATTGGGGAAAGCCAATACTTTAGAGAATCTCTAACGGTGTGATCAATTTGTAGGCCAGTCAGAACACGTGACTTCTATATGATCAAGATAAAAAAAACATTACTCTTCTTCATGGCTATGATATATATTAGTAACTCCAACTGACTCATTTTTTTGATTTGCTTTGCCATCGCGTTGTCTGTCAGGATTAATACAAGAAACCGAAAGACTTTTATGTAGGAGGTGGCGGTTGCACGCGTCGGTCGACTTTCAGCAAGTACATCGTCGCAGTTGACAGTTGAGGAGCAACTCGACTCCACGTCAGCAGCCGCTGTCTCAACTTGTCACCAGGGCCCTTCAAACTCGCAGGGGCCAGGTCGGGAGGTTCAATTCAACGTCTCCCTGTCTCCCTGTCTCCCTGTCTCCCCTTTCTTCTTGCTTTGGTTTTTAAGTTTCCAACAAATTATGTGGGCAAGTACATGATTTACTCATAATGCCTAACCCCATCAAATAAGTTGCGTGACAATGCGGAGGGCTTTTTTGAGACACTGCCATCCATGCAAAGTCGTCATTGTGGGGGATCGCGTTTCTCGGATCCCGTTTGGACAGCGCAATCTTTGCAAGGGACCTGACCTGACCTTTACCCAGTTTTGTTTCTTTGCCCTGGGGTGTTTGGGGTGTGGTGTGGCAGCCAAGTCAGTCAGTCAGCCCAGGCCAGTCAACCACAAATCAGTCAGCGGAATGGATCAGTTGCTCCATTAATTCTGCCGTCTTCTTTTTGAGTCTTTTTTCAACATTTACCAAGCAAGCAGCTTTTGCTCCCTGCCCCAACCAGAGTTGTCCCCTTGTCCTCCTTTCACTTTCTCCACGTTCTGCAGTTCCATCCATTTACTCGGGTCTTGCGCCACTCTTTTTTCCCCTTCGTCCATTATTATTTTTTTTTTCTTTCTTGAGGCGAGACGAGGAAAGTCCCCACCCACCCAAGACGAGAGATTTCGTCATCACGCACCGCACCGAACCGGAGTTTATCGTCGATTTCAATCAACAACCTCCGCCGATCACTCGCTCCTCACAGTTTCTACATGACTATACCGCACCACCTACTACCGTAGATCATTATTCGCGTTGCACAAGTTCATCTTTTCTCTTCGTGATAACATAGTCCAGCGGAACGCGACCGCTTGCTGTCAAAGATGAAACGCGCCTCGTTGGAACTCAGCGAACCCATGCGTAACATTGAGGAGTCGATCGGCTCTCCAGACCCCGACTCAGCCACAGATGCCGTCGGTGACAGGTCCCTAGCCATGACCGCAGAAGCCGATGAACACGACGACGAAGACCTCGACACAGTAGACGCTCCTCGCACATACACACCTCCCCCGCACATTGCCGCCCGCTTCTACAGGCCGTCCCAGAACAGGCGTAAGGACTCAGCTGCGTCCTCGCGACGCAACTCCATCTCCTCGGCACACTCGCGCTCTTCCCACGGCTGCAGCCGCCAGGCCGGCCCGCAGAGCAAGCACGTCGCCCAGCACCTCCGCCGCGCCTCGATCCTCGAGGACCGTAAGGCCCGGCTCGCCGACCGCGCCGCGCACGCCGAAAAGGTGCGGCTGCGGGCGGCCATGGCCAAGGCGGCAACCAAGGACACATCCGCAAGCGAGGAGCGCGCACTCGCCGCACAGTTGACGCGCGAACGGAACCTGGCCGAGATCGCCGCCGCGTGCGCAGAGGAGGTCAAGCGGGCCAAGGCCGTGGCCGAGTCGATGAAGGAGAAGCGGGAGCAGGACCTACAGAAGCTCAAGTTGCAGATCGAGGAGCGCATGGCTGAGGCGAGCAGGCGCCGCGAGGAGCTGCGGCGCAACGCCGCCAACAAGTCCTCTTCGGCATCGTCTCCTTCGCGGGCCAGGGGCCAGAGCCAGAGCACGGGTCCCAACAGGAGGGCTGCCAGAGCCTTGCAAGACGTCAAGGAGGAGTCTAAGGAACCAGAACGTCGCATCCTGACGCCCGAAATGGCAGCAGGTCAAATACAGTGGTGGTGGAGGGCGATCATGAGACGCAGGATCGTTTCGCAGTTCCAGGCTCTCGGCCTTACAATCGACGGCGTCCGCGAGGCGACTTTTGAGCACATATCGGCGCTCCTCGGGCAGGACTCGGTGCTGCTAACTACGTCCAAGATCCTCAGGATTTGTGGCTTGCAGGAAGGTGCCGTCGGGTCGGTTAGCGAGATGGCGGCAGTCAGGACCTTCCTGAGCGCGTTCCTCATCCTCGGCCACCCGGCGCAGGTCCTTAGCAACAAGGACGATAAGGGGGAAAAGGAGCAGGTTGGGGCAGCTCTGGCCCACCCCCTGTCTAAAGATGACCTGGCTAACCCTCAGTTGCAGGAGCTCGTCGGGAAAGCGAGGGATCTCTTGATCTGCTTCGAAAACATCCTACCACGGCTCACCTCGACGAACCGGCACATGCCGCCCCCGACGCTGAGCGCCGAGCTCCCAGAGGCGTATGCGTCCTTCTACAACGCTTTCATAGCGTGGAAGGCGCGGGATTCGGGCGCCCTCATCGACGTGATGCTCATGCAGTTTGTTGAGCTCGACGCCATCTGGCAGACGGTCAAGGACAGCACCGATCCGTCCGTGACGGAATCCTATCGTCAAAGCATCCAGGACAATCAGCTCATGCTCCTCGTCAGGATCAAGCGGCTTGCTGGGGCCGAACAGGGCAAGAAAATGGTTTACCAGGCTGTGCGGAAAGCCAGAAAAGCCCGGGCTGAAAGCAAGCCCGTCGGCGACACGAAACCTAGAGAGGCCGATCACACCGTCGAAACTGCCATGGGCGACCTTGGCACGGCCGAAGCGGCAGCTCAGACAGAGGATCCCGCGCCGAGCCCTGTGCCGTCTTCGCCAGCCTCGGGCTTGGGCGAAGTTGTCCAGGTCGAGATTCGCGTGCCGAGGAATCGTCTCCTACCAGACAATCGCGTGCTGACTCACGAGCTGGCGATTGATAAAAACTTTCGTCTCTCTGCCGAGGTGTACAAGGAGCAGCGGGCAGCATTTCTCGCTCCGCTCTTCCAGCAGATGCGGGACACCATGGAAGGCGAGGGACAGCAGGAGCACTTCATCCTGTTATTAGAGGTGGCCAAGGAGATTCGCGGCAAGCTCCAACGCTTTGTACAGCCGGGCAAGTCTATGCATACGTTCATCGGCGAGGTTCTCGACACCGAGGTGGCATACCAGCAGTTTCAGACTGGAAGCTTTTCCTACGAGAAGTTCTTTGCCACCATGGGCCAGCTACTCCCAAAGCTCTGTGCCCCAGTCCGCGACGATGAAGTCAAGGAACTGGTGGAACAGAAGCTTAGAAATGGAAACTACGTCGACCGGCTCGAGGCTCTGATGGGCTTTGTTGACGTCATGTCAAGCGATCATGCCAACTACATGTTGAGCCTTACGGCACCGACGATTCTGCAGCGGTCGGCCGAGTACGAAGCAAAGGCATTCGCAGAAGCTCTTGAGATGAAGCAGCACGATCTATCCGCAGCCAAGGCCGCATGGCGCGCGACAAGGGGTAAGCTTCTTGCCGAGGCAGCCCGTCGGGACCCCGAGGGCATCAATCACCCGGCCTCCAGGCCGACTCCAGACAAGATATATGCGCAGATGCTCGTTGACATCTTCACAAGGCTGGGCCCGCCAGTGGCCCTAGAGGAAATGCCCGAAATGCTAAGGCTGGACCATAACCGGGTTGTGAGGTGCGGAGCGCTGACAAGGCGAATCGTGACGGCGGGTGCGATCCTCCTGCAGTGCAAGAACTTACTGAAGCGTGACGTGCGAATGCCATGGAGAGCCGAGGCCGGAAGGCTCATGACCGTCCTGGAGGCGGCCGACGACAGGAGGCTCAGCAGTGACGGCAGCGAAGATGGCGACCAGACTGTCGTTGTGGATGGCGTCATGGCTGCTCTCGAGGCCGGGCGTTGCATGCCGGAGGCGACCAAGGCGAACCTCAGGGCACTGGTGGCCAAGATTACAGCTGCTAGTCGCGACGTTGTCAGCAGCAGCAGCAGAGGACCGGATCCCACGGAGCCCGTCCTCAGGCTGCTCTTGAATCGACTCCGAGGCCACATCTTTGCGCGCGTGGCGTCAGCATCAGCAAGCGAAAAGGTCCGCACCGCCAGCACCGCGGGCGAGAAGCTTGCCGGCCTGGGCCTGGCCGAGTTTGTCGACAAGGTCAGAGAGATGGTTGACGAGATTGGGCGGGTCGGCACAGTCGACCGTGAGGCGCATTCCGTCTGGTGGGAAGCAGTTGCGGCAGAGGTCGAGAAGGACGATCAAGACGCTACTGCTGCTGCGGCTGCTTCGCCTTCGAGCTCTGCGCAATCACCTGCCAAAGCTTGACGGAATCTGTTCTTGTAGCGACTTTGTTGTTCTTTCCGCGAGATTGATATTTCATGGCGCAGCGTGTTTTTTTTTTTTTTTTTTTTGTTGGGTATACGACGCTATCGAGGGATACAAGGGGGATTTGAGGGTACCGGCGTTTTTTTATTTTTATTTCTATTTTTTCCTCTCATACTTTTGTTTTTTTTTCTGTTCTGGTCTCTTTCAGCGTGCATTATTGCTGTGTTTACTCTTTTTCACATTGACAGGGATATGGACGGGTATGGACACTGTTCTCGGCGTTCATTTGGCTTCAATTTTTTTCTAGTTCGCCGCCTCGGCGAGGTTGGCTTTTCTCTCTTGTTTCTATTTTCTTACTTATCCCATGTGCTATGACTCACTACTCTTTGCGTATCTTGCGGACGTGAGCTTTCTCTATCATCGACTGCGTTGGCTTTCCCCCAAGTTATAGACAGTTTGTGCTTGTGCTTGGATGGCAATCGGCTGTTAGTCGTTCCTTTTCATCGCCGGGGCGGTCCAGTACGGTCGGTCCTAGGGATTGATAAAAGCCAAGTGTTGACGAATACATCGTATAGAACTGGGTGTCTTTTTTTCTTTTCTTTTCTTTTTTTGTTTCCTTGTGCAACTTGTTTCCAATGCCAGTTTGTAGGGTGCTAGCCAAAATCAGAGTCACCTGTCTCCTTGTCATCGGGAGCTGGCTATTTTTGTGACCATGAGGCGGAGGATCCCGATGGCTACACCAGTCCCAATCCTCTGGACGAACGATCGGGGGAAGTCATGAATTCATCGCTGTATGCTGTTGGACGAGGAAATCGTGTGAGAGGAGGAAGAGAATGGGCTACGCGGTTCGGATGATAACAGTAGGTTGTAAGTCGTAGGGCGTTTACCATAATCTGCTAGCAAGTTTTGAGGAGGACAAGACATGAATGAGATCATCTGAAGCGTCCTCCAGGAAGGTCAGTCGTGCAGAGAGGGCCCGGGATGGGGCGGACGGACCAAACCCCTGGGCCGGTTCAGAGATTGCGAGTGGAGGATTCTGGAAAAGGGGGTTGCTGATGATGTGATGATGGCAGCTGGGCCAGGTGGGTAGCAAAAAGACGGGGTGGGTGACGACGCCAACTTTGGAGAAAAGCTGGGGGCGGGGAAGGGGTGGAGTTGGTAGTGGAGAATGTGGTACCCACAGTTCAAGTATCACTCACATATTTAGGATCAGAGGTGCATGAGGAAAAGGGGAGGCTGTACATGAGGAGGAGGAGGAGGAGCAGGATTTGTCGGATGGGAGCAGTATCGAGCATATCAGCTGCGCCAAGCAGGTCACCTTTTGACCTGGGAAGGAAAATTATGAGGGAAAAAAGAGCGCACACACAAGCCGTCGTCAGTAATGTATGTTCTTCACTACCCAAAGGACAGCCATGAGTCGCAGTGATTCGAACTCGGTGGATTTGCCACGGTGACCAGGTCACATGAGCATCCACCTCCACGTCGAGTGGGCACCTCATTAACTACCAGGTAGGTTAGGTACCTACCTAGACAATGTACCGTACCATAATTAAGGCCAATAAGGTACAATTAATTTAAATAAAGACGTGCGCACGCTTTTCTGTTGTCAAGATACGAAAGCATCCTACCATGTAGGTCGTAAAGTCTGGGGCGGGAGAGTATCGACAATGCTGGACTGGACTGGACATGTCCGTTGACAACGGCCCTATATTTTACTATGGTAATTTGTTAGTGGATTTGGTCCAGTGTCTTGATTTTACTTAGCCCGTCGGTATTGATTTCGCATGGCGAATCTGGCTTGGTCCGGTCCTTTGCCTTTGCTTTCTCTGAATCCGCTAACCGAACCGACGGATGTAACAATGCTCACGAAGAATAGACTCGGCTTGGAGAGCAAATAGAGGGGGTGCATTCGGAGTAATTGGCTGCCGGATCGGGTCATTGGAATTGGTAGTGATGGTGGTGGTGTTCTTTTTTATTTGTTCGTTGCCAGTTCTTGTTCATCCTCTCATCAGCAGACATGGCTCTCCTTTCCATTTCCCAAACCCCCCCAGTTATGAGCTCGCAATCAAGGTCAGAGTGCGGAGACTGTGTTTGTGATGGGCGGGGGGAAATATTATACGATGTACTGTAAGCTGCTGTGGAGCTTGGCCCAGATCTTTGTGCGGGGGATTCTGGGGTTGAAGGTTTTAACAAGAAACTAGCAACCTCGCCAGAACTCCACAGAAGGGCCGTTAACAATCACCAGACTTTTATGCTTGGCACTTGGCTTGTCGATGGAGCGAGAAAAACAAGAAGAGGAAAAACAAAAAAAAAAAAAAAAAAAAAAGTGGTCTAGAACTGGACTAAAGTTAGACCTACTAGAGTAGTTCACGAGTAGCAAGCTATTTGGCTTCCATTTCTCGAACAAATCAAGGCTTCCCCGATCAGCCCAGACCTTGTGCTACTCTCTGAAATCAGAGCCATGACATGACATGTACCGTACCTTCTCGTTACTGACTAACTATTTACACCGAGTAACCAAGACCCTGCAGCGGCTTGTTGGAGAAAATTGAACAAAGCAAGGGGCAACTTGCATGCAATTGCAAGCATGGCCGATTCCAATGGCTTGGTCTCGTAGGACCTATCGTCTCACCCCTTGCCTGTTTTCCGTCCCGCAATGTCGCCTTTGGGAAGCACCTAGTTTCCTCAAGCGGCAAGGGGCCATGGGCTGTTTTCTCTCTTGGCTGCTCGGACGGGTTGCCCACCAATGTGGAGTATACATTAGTGGCAGCAGAGTATTGAACGGTCTGGCCGAACACATCGGATGGTTCTCTATGTTATATCAGGCGACCTGCATCCCCATCAAGTCCATCTGTGCGACTTGCCTCGATTCGCTCCTGTCGTCTATTGTGTGTTTATTCTTTTTTTTCCTCTTCTTTCTTCTTGCTGATAGCGAAGCCGCCTGTCTCATCTCGGTCTTGACAACATACACCACTTTAGGGGCGGAAATTATATATCAAGTTACCGACTTTTGTTTTTCTTTTTTTGTTTTTACCTCACTGGCTGTCAACGTCGCAATTCTCCCTCAACCCCATCCCACGCCATCATGTTTACTCGTGAATGGTGGGCCAAGCGCCGGCTCAAGGTGCAAGACGACAAGACGACCAAAGCTGCCGAGTTGACATTGCGGCAGTCCATATTTCCCATCTTCCTCGTCACCATCCTCTTTTTCCTCTGGGGCTTTTCATATGGTCTTCTTGACACCCTGAACAAGCACTTTCAGGAAGTTCTTGAGATTACAAGGGCGAGATCTGCAGGTCTACAGGCTGCTTACTTTGGGTGAGTTTTTTTTTTTTTTTTTTTTCTCCTTTTTTCTTCTTCCCTGTTCGTGTTTCTCTCCCTTCCTCTTGCCTTAGTTAGACACGCGATTTCCCACCCCAACTGCCCACCCCATGTCTCTTCTGGTTCCCATGATTGGTCGTTGGAAGCAACTTCCCGCTCTTAGCTCGAGATTTGCGGGGGAAAAGAGCCCGATGGGTCTGCGGCAGAAACCCAAAAGCCGCCACTAAAGAAGGTCCCGTCATAACTACCGTTGGTTGACGCCATGCATGGCGCGAGCTGACGGTTTGGCCGAGACGAGACCGTTTTGTCTCTTTTTGCCAATTGGTTCGCGTCCATCACATTTATGGGATGGATAGAATCGCACAATTACCGACGAAACCGTCACGAGTTTACCTGCTGACAACGCTGAATCCACTCTGCCTCTTAGTGCCTACCCTCTTGCATCGCTTGGCCACGCAGCATGGATTCTTCGCCACTACAGCTACAAGGCCGTCTTCATCTGGGGTCTTTTCCTCTACGGTATGTCCTCCTTGGAGTCACGTGAACCCTGCATCGAAACACCCAGCGACTTGGGTCAGGTCCCCACGCTAACGCGAAATACACAACCCCAATAGGAGTCGGAGCCCTGCTATGTATCCCCGCCATTCTGGGCCGGTCCTTTGCCGGCTTCTGCATGGGCATCTTTATCATCGGTAACGGCCTCGGCTCGCTCGAGACGGCGGCAAACCCTTTCATCACTGTCTGCGGCCCGCCCCGCTACTCAGAGATGCGCATCAACCTGTCCCAGGCCTTCAACGGAATCGGGACCGTTATCGCCCCCATCATGGGCTCATACGTCTTCTTCCGCGCCCTCGACGACGAGTCTGCCCTGCGCAACGTCCAATGGGTCTATCTCGCCATCGCCTGCTTCGTCTTCTTTCTTGCCGTCATCTTCCTCCTCAGCGACATCCCCGAGATCACCGACGCCGACATGGCTCGTCAGGCAGAGGAGACCCACGCAGGTGAAAGCGATCAGCCGTTCAGGAAGCAGTACCGCCTCTTCCACGCTGCCTTTGCCCAGTTCTGCTACACCGGCGCCCAGGTCGCCGTCGCATCCTTCTTCATCAACTATGCGGTCGAGACCCGTCCTGGCACCGACTCAGCCGTAGGCGCTCAGCTCTTCGCAGGTGGTCAGGCCGCTTTCACCGTAGGGCGCTTTTCTGGAGTTCTCTTTATGCACTTCTTCAAGCCACGCCTTGTCTTTGGCGCCTACCTCGCCTCAGTCTGCATCTTCCTGATACCGGCCATCCTCGTGCGCGGTAACGCTGCCGTTGTCATGCTTTTCATCGTCCTCTTTTTCGAATCCATTTGCTTCCCCACCATCGTCGCCCTGGGAATGCGTGGACTGGGCCGCCATTCAAAGCGCGGTTCCGGACTGATAGTCGGTGGTGTGCTCGGTGGCGCTGTTGTCCCACCCCTGACTGGTGCTGTGGCTGACATGCACAGCACCCCGACCGGCATGGTGGTGCCGTTGGCTTTTATGCTAGCCGCCATTACGTACGCTGTTGCCGTCAACTTCCACCCCTGGTACCGTGACACGGCCGATGCCTTCACTGCTGCGGAGATCGGCATCAAGCCAAGCACCGAGGGCGACGAGGCGCTCGAGAAGGGCGTGATTCATGATCACGAGGAGAAGCGCACGGAGGAGAAGAGGGTCGAGGCCGCTATGGCCAACCCCTTGTGATGAGAATCTGCATGTCCGGTGGTGAAAAAAAGTTTGATGGGCTGCTTTATATCATCAAGATGATTTCTCATTCGTATGCATGTCGGGATATCCGAACTAGAGCTAGTTAAAAGCTATTGTTCCTTGCAGGCGAACGTGGGCCTATAGATATACATACACATTTTACAAGTTGAGATGTAGCTTTTTTGATTGCCCATTGTTGTTTATGTCAATATAGGGCTTATATAGTCCTGAGCTACCCACAATCCGTTCACCACGTACGTTGATCAGGGAAAACGCCAATCATACTTTATAGAGGAAAGAATAAGAAAAATCCGAGAGATAAAAAAAAAAAAAAAAGCATCGTTGCATTGACAACGTTCTATTATATTCACGTGACAATTCACGTAAACTTTCTTCGGTCGACTAGCCCATCACGCCCATTTCATTTGTTTTTTATTTTCTTTTTTTTGGCATTTCAACTGGCCAAAAAGCTTGAACGGGTTTACCCGAACGGCCTGTCAGCACAAGGACCAGCGTCCTAACAACGGTAAAGTGTCGCTTCCGACGGGATCCAACAGGATGCTTTATAGCCGCACAGGCGGCCAAGGAACTGTAATGTTGTGATGAGACGACATTTGGAGAAGTCTGCGCTCGAAGGAGGGTGTGGCTTTATATCGCTTCTTCTTCTTCTTCTTTTTCTTCTTCTTCTTATTCAAATGAGTCGGGTTCGAATAGACAGACGGAAATACGGTTTTCCTTTTTTTTTTCTTTTTTTTTTTTTCTATTGTCTCCCCTTTCTTTCTCTGACGAGAACAGGCACGCGGGGGAAACGGCACAGGTACCGCATCGCCGCTAGAGGCTTTGGGTTGGTTCCGTGGTGGTGGTGCCTCTCGACGGTGCAAATCAGGACAGTTTTTTCGCCGTCCTCGTCAGTGACGGCCACCCCCTCTCTGTCTTTGTGTTTTTACCACCACAATGGGCTTTGGGTTCTCGGGCCTTGCCAGGATATGCCCGTCTCACCTCCGTGGCTTTGTGGGACGTTCTGTAGGTAAAGTCTTTTTGTCTCGCGCCCACGAAACTGGCCTCTTGCCGGCGAGTTAAGATTTCGCGGGGAAGGAGGGAAAAAAAAAAAAAAAAAAAAAAAAAAAAAAAAAAAAAAAA